>NW_016107390.1:5165838-5168077 GCF_001604975.1 Cebus imitator
TTTTTTTTTTGGGAGATGGAATCTTGCTCTGTCTCCCAGGCTGGAGTGCAGTGGCATGATCTCAGCCGAGCAGTTGGGATTACAGGCATGCACCACCACATCCAGCTAATTTTTGTATTTTTAGTACAGACAGGGTTTTGCCATGTTGGCCAGGCTGGTCTTGAACTCTCGACCTCAGGTGATCCACCCACCTCGGCCTCCCACGTACTGAGATTACAGGTGTGAGTCACCACGCCTGGTCAACAACACATGACTGTATTTTAAAAATACTGGGAAACATTTTGCTCTGTGAGGTTTTTATTTCTAGAGATAGGGATAAGAAGGAGATGTGTGTGAACTGCCGTACAAGCATTCTGAAGCAACAAGCTTATTCTTCAGCTTTTGAAAAGCAATGAGCAATTATGATTTCCAAACAAAGGAATGACAGTGGATCTGAGAGAGGGAACCCAATTTGGGAGAAACTTCTCAGGTGATACAGATAAAACTTTGTATCTCAGTGGATTTGAAGTATTAGGGTGAGAAAATCACACTGATTTTTTTTTCATGAGGGAACAAGGAAATTTGGAATACGTTTGGGAAAAGGAGAAGGTGGGATTATAAACTTGGTTTTACACATATGAAATTTGAGGTGGCTGGAGAAAAAACCTGGACGTATTTTGAAATTATCTCTATAATAAGCGTGATAAAGGACTTGGATCATCTGAGTATCAGTCAGGTCTGAGAATTCACGGGGTCAGGTCTGAGAATTCACGGGATCAGCTCAGTTTAGTCCGAAAAAAGCATGAGAGGAGAACTGTGTTATAGGACCCCAGGCAGACTGATGGCTAGTGGGAGTCACTAGATTTAGTGTTTAGGAGACACAGTAACATTATCAATAGAGCAGAGTGGGTGGGGCAGGAGCCAGACTGAGAGAGATTGTAAAATAAATGGAAAATAAGAGGAAGTTAAGGGAAGGCATTAGCTGTAGAGAAGGGAATACAAATACTTATCTTCACTGTCATGAACAGCAATAATGCAAACACAGAGCCGAGTCAAGCCACGGGTGTTCAGCAGTGTTATCACTGTTCTTGATTCTTCTCTGCTTTTTACATATGAAGAAACCCATAGTGAGGAGTTTGTTGGCACATCAGTTTCATCTGAGGAAGGAATAGGTAAACTATACTTGCATGGGTAAGATTGTGGCAGACGATAATGGCAGTAGGAGAATAAACCATTGCCCCTGTGTGTTAGAGCCTTTTTCTGGCATCATATAACCCATATTCATTAAACCCTTGTTATGTGCTGCACATTCTGCTAGGGAGTGGAGGTGGAGCAGTGAGCGTGATCATGTCCTTCTCATGGAGCCTAGCATTCCCAGAAATAGTGGGAATGTCAATTCTGATAAGAGCACTTCTATACAGTGTGCTATTGATAGCATCTTCTGGTGAGATGGCTGATGGGTTTATTCTCATTTTTTAAGTGAAAATGGGCTCTCAGTATGTTACTCAGGCTGGTCTTGAGTTCCCGGGCTTGAGTGATCCTCCCACTTCAGCGCTTGACTGTGCCTGGCTATTCCCATTTTATAGATGAAGAAACTGAAGACCAAGTAGCCTAAATGACTTGTCCAGGGTCTCCAGGTCATGAGTGTCTGAGTATAAGTGACATAGCATGCTTCTAATTGTGCAGATATTTTGCCACGGTATTCTATCCTCCCAGATATGACCCTTCCTGCCCTTCGACTGCACCCCACTTTTATCCATGTACCCCATCTCAGCTTCAAGCTCCGCACAAGGCTTTTCTCTTTAGAACAGCTCTTTTATCTCCCATTTTCCTGATGCATTTACATTTATTGCCTGCTGCGCACAGCCACTCCTTAGTTTTGTGCTTTCTTAGTTTTGGTTTGTTGTGGCTACACGCTTTAGCCTTTCGCAGATACCCTTGGTTACTACTTGTTTTGAAATATGCTTTAAATCTGGATGCAGTGGCTCTCACCTGTAATCTCAGCACTTTGAGAGGTCGAGGCAGGAGGATTGCTTGAGCCCAGGAGTCCAAGACCAGCCTGAGCAACATAGTGAGAACTTGTCTCTACTAAAAATAAAACAAATTAGCTGGGTGTGGTGGTGTGCGCCTATAATCCCAGCTACTAGGGAGGCTGAGGTGGGAGGATCACTTAAGCCCAGGAAATAGACTGCCGTGCGGCTGTGATTATGCCACTGCACCCAAGCCTGGGGGACAGAGTGAGATCTTATCTCAAAAAAAA
>NW_016107390.1:5168096-5205096 GCF_001604975.1 Cebus imitator
AAAAGAAAAATATGCTTTGTCCGCCTACCTAGACTGTTACCTCAGTGGGCAGAAACTTCAGTTTTTGCTTCTTTTTCCTCATAATGCTTAGTACAGGAAGGCAGAAATGGGTAACTTTTCATGTTTAGATTTTCTGTACCTAACATTGTGCCCCCAAAGACTGTGTTCTCAGTCCTGTTTGTGGCTGCCAGGTGTCCAGATTCTGTTGTTACCTGTCCTTGCAAAATCATTTCCAAGAGCGTAGGGTAACTTGTGGAAAAATTCAACTCCATTATTCCTAAATAAATTTCATGATTACCTAGTGAAGTACTGTTGTTGCAATCTAGAAGCTAGTATGTAGGATACATGAGTTATATGTATTTGAAGAACACTCTGAAAATCCTGCCATTACTCAGAAATTTATCTTCTTATATTTGGCTATGCATTGTCCACTTTTTATAAAAACATTTTTCAAATTATCTGTGTAAAGTCCTGAGCTACGTTTTCTCTCCCCATCCCGAGAAGATGAAATGGAATGCTGACCTGGTGCAGGAGGCGGATTTCTGATAAATGGGGTGTACCAGCCAAACACTCCTTGCCGTGAATTTGGCAGTTTGCTTTCCAGCAGATGCTCTCTTTCTGTGCATGCTCTTCTCCTCCTGCCCTCCCTCCTCACTGTCAGTATGTCAGGAGCCGTACATATATATTTACTGCTTTTCATTTATCTGGGCTGAAACCAGTGCCTTGCATGAAAACTAAGTGTCTCTAGCGAAAAGCGACAGGCTTATTCATAAAAATACTTAGGAAACAGACTGAAAAAATAAAGACCTTCTAGAATCAGCCTAAATTAGATTATGTCTGATAATCTTTTAATCAGTCACATTCCTTCTCTTCATCTGAATTTTATTTTGCTTTTAAAAACAAGGCACATGCCCTGCTTTAGGAAAACATGGTATCCCCTGGACACATACTGTGAAACACTCATTTCAGAAGAAAATATGTGCATTTCACAAGGATTCTCCATTCATCAGATTTTTCTTTCTTTAAAGCTGAGCTCCTTTAATATATTTAAATTTACTGAAAGCAACATCATTCACAACAAAAGTACATGAAAAGAATCTTTAAGGAAACTTGCAATTGTGTAACAGTAAATCTGTAGTAACCAGGGCTTAATGTCCGAAGCTCTCCTCCAGACCATTGCCATCTAAAAACTTCCTCTGGGAGCTTTCTGAAGACCTCCCAACTTTCATTTATGTAGGATTCCAGGGACTGCATGACTGTTCACATTTCCTCAATCCCTACCCCGTGGAATCCCGTATCTCCTGGTCAGGCTTGGTCACATGATTTGCTTTGGGAAATGGAACCTCAATGGTGTGTGCAGCACCCACCTGAATAGAAGTGTTCATTGTGACTACAAGGTTTAGATTGACCTTCTCTGCTCCAGTGCTTTTGACTGTAAGAAGACTGTATCCTGACAGAAACTGGTCTTTCAGCATTGGTCCTAGAATAATGTGGTGCTGGTCACAGACCCAAACCCAACCTGCAGCCTGGAGCATCAGTGGTTTATTTAATAATCTTTAGAAAATGCTTAGGCATGGATGATACAGTGAAGAACAAAAAGATGTGGTCTTTATTCTCTTTCTTCTGAAAATTAAGTCACTTACACCATCCTTTTTAATACCAAAGTAACTATGTACCTATGCAGCAATTCTGCATGTTCTGCACACGTACTCCAGAACCTAAAGTGCAATTATACACACACACACACACACACAAACACGTGTGTGTGTGTATATATATGTATATGTATGTGTGTGTGTGTGTGTGTGTGTGTGTGGTGTGTATATATATATATATATACACACACACACACGAATGCACTCATATTTGGTTCCAAAATACTAATATCAGGGGAAGAATCAAAACTCCTTGTGCATTATAAAAATGTCCCACATAAAATTAAATACATTTTTAAGCACTATCAAAAAATACTAAAGCAACTGTGAACAAATTGTAGGATACAGAATGGACATGCAGTTTTTGAAGATAAAGTGCTAGAATGCTAAGAACTGTCAGAGTTCTGATGGTCCATGTAAGATGAATTTCTTGGACCGCTGAGATACATACCACTGTCTTCTTGCCAGTAGGAAAGTTTTGGGGGCATTGACTGGCAGGTGTAAATGTAATATGAGTTTGGGGTAATTCATGGACCCAGAAAAGCAGAAGTAGAAAGATAGGGAAGCTGGAGGCATTGAAGCGTATATGTATGTATCTTTGCAATCCTTAGTTACATCCATGTAAGAGAGGAAATGATGAAAGGCATTAAAATTTCCATCCAGTGGAATCATAAGAAGTGGGTTCAGAAGTAAACTGAGTTATTATTAAGATATGGATGCTGAAGGATGTTTTTAGTATCTAAAGAAAGAATTAAGGAATAACATAGGAGTAGGAATTGTATAACAGAATTATTTGCCCTGGTCGTAGAGTCTGGGACTGTAAGAATGAAGTGCTTTCACTGCCCGAAACCATTCCCAGCAGGAGATGGAACATGCTGGTTGAGAGCAAGAGCTCTACGGTTCAAGTACCTAGGCTCTGACCTTGACTCTGGGCTTAGCCATTGTGAGAGGCTGAACAAGTAAGTTAATCTTTTTAAATCTCAGTTTTCTTATGCATATGCTGTATCTGCCTCATAAAAGCTTTCTGAGTATTAATAAGATCATGTACGTAAGCCATTTGGAATGGTGCCTGGCTCATTGTAAGTGCTCCATAGGAGACAATATTATTTGCAACTGAGATAGAAGTTGTAGAAGATCCTTCTACAGCAAGAAGCAGAAATCCTGGAGGTAAGAAGTTTAGTGAAGAATTTTGTAAGAATTCCTGGTATAGTCTTATTTCTGGGTCCAATGCTTCCTAATCAAATGCCACTTTTTACTGAAACTGACGTTGATCATCAGAACATCCCTTAAAGTAGTTGAAATCTAACAGCCTTGGATGAAAAGCTGATATAATTCAACTCTCATACAGTGGTGTGAGTTGTGGCAGCAAAGCTGTATTCGAAATGTAAGAATGTGGTTGCCTTTTCACTCTATTTTTAAAAGGCTGGTGAATGACTTCATTCTTGGGTAGCCCTAGACCTTTACTCCTCATTGCTGGCAATAAAATTCAGGACTACACTCAGCTTGCACCCTAAGGTGCTCTATTCATGGAAGAGCTTGAGACTACAAGTCATGCGACTAGTCCTTGCCATCACTTTTGTGTCCTCTGCCACCCACCAAGGGAAGTGTCTGCCTTCCCTGATGGCATGAGAAACATCCCACAGGCTGAGAACACAGCACCCAGCCACCCATCTCCACACTGGGCATGAGCCACACCAGCCTGGAGGTGTGAGGGTCTAACCACTCTCTTTGGTTAGAAATCATCCCTTTTTTTTCTCCCTGTGTCTTAGGAGGATTGCAGGAGGTAGCATGAAAGCTTTTTTGTGACCCAGTGTCTCTGTGTGAAGTCTCACTTACTTAGAAGAACAAGGACTTGCTCCTAGCTCCAGGCAGGGAACTAAAATGTTGGTTCTTAGTAATACCTAGACCACAGTGAATCTTTTTTATTATTATTCCATTTGGTGCTAGAATTGCCACATGACTCCAGGAAGAAGAAAACCTAGTCTCTGGACCCTTAGTTAAGAACATGAGTCTGTAGTTTCAGAAAGAGCAGAAGAAGTGTTGATGGAAGGAGCACACCACAGGGTATGATGTGGCGTGGATGTTTAGAGAGTATCATGCTCAATTTGGTGATGAAATTGTGTGAAGAAATTGGATTCTCAGTTGCCACTTCACTTAATCTACCATCAGCATTTGAACTGATACACTGGATCTGCCTCTCTTCCCAGAAGCACTTTTTTTTTGGCTGAGTTTCCAAGATTCCCCATGCTCCTTACATTGCTGTGGAGATTCCCCATTCTCCTGACTTTGCTGTGGTCTTCTTTGCTGATTCCACCTCTTAGTGCTGAAGTCTGACTGTTGAAGTGACCTAGGGCACTTCTTCTGATGATCTTATCCAAACCTCCCTGTAAATACCATGTACCTACTAACAACTCCAACATTTCCTACCTTTAGCTTAGACCTTGTTCCTGAGCTTCAGACACACATCCAATTGTCTATTCATTTGATGCTCAATTTGTATGTCCAGTGGGCATCTCAAGCCTAACACAACCAGCTCAAAACTCCTGATCTTCCCTTCTAAAATTAGATTTTCCTGTATTAATTATCTTCTCATTAATGGAAGTCTATCCTTTTAGTTGCTCAGGCTAAAAACTTTAGGGGTATTCTTGACTCTGTTCTGTGCTCTTAGATTTCAGATCCAGGTCTGTAAATAAATAATGTAGGATCTACCTTCAAAATATATTCAGAATCTGACCACTTTTCACCCCTCTAAAGTGTCATCCTAGTTTTAATTGCCTTCTGTTTCTCCCCTGGATTGTGGCAAAAGCTTTCTGGTTCTACCCTTATTTTTGCAGGCTCTTCTGAACACAAGAGCCCAAGTGTCCTTTGGAGTGATAACTACATGACATCACTCATTCTTAGCCAGTGCTCCTTCCTTTAGCATTTGGTTTTTCATTTCGCTTGGGGTAAAGCTAAAATCCTTGCAATGGCCTACAGGGTCCTGCAGGAGCCTCTTACTGCCTTGACGATCTTTCCCTGCTACACCCTTGCTCTATCCCATATCACCATCTCCCATACTGACCTCTCTTCTTCCACAAAAATACAGGAACATTCCCACATTAGGACCTACTGATGCAGAGTAAGCAAGCCCCACAGTGGGGGCTTAGCCCTGGAAGGTTCTTGGCTTCACCCAGGAAGGAATTCAAGGGCATGCCAGTAGTGTTAGAGAGTAACTTTTTTTTTTTTTTTTTTTTTTTGAGATGGAGTTTTGCTCTGTTGCCCAGGCTGGAGTGCAGTGGTGTAATCTTGGCTCACTACAACCTCTGCCTCCTGGGTTCAGCCTCCTGGTTCTGTTCTCCTGCCTCAGCCTCCCGAGTAGCTGGGATTACAGGTGCCCACCACCATGCCCAGCTAATTTTTGTATTTTTAGTAGAGACATTGTTTCACCATGTTGGCCAGGCTGGTCTCAAACTCTTGACCTCAGGTGATCCTCCTGCCTCAGCCTTCCAAAGTGCTGGAATTACAGACATGAGTCACCACACCCAGCCAAAAGCAACTTTTATTGAAGTGACAGTGAACGGCAACAGCATAAGTAATCCTTCTTGTGGAGCAGGGCTACCCCACATGCTGTGTGCCCAGAGTAGCAGCTCAGAGGCAGCTCTGCAGCCATATTTATACCTACTTTTAATTACATGCAAATTAAGGGGCAGATTATGCAGAAATTTCTAGAGAAAGGGTAGTAATTTCTGGGTTGTCAGGATGTTGCCATGGAAAGGGGTGGCAACTTCAAGGTGTTGCCATGGCAATGGTAAACTGACATGGCACACTGGTGGGTGTCTTATGGAAAGCTGCTTCCACGCCATCTCTGTTTTAGCTAGTCCTCAATTTGGTCCAGTGTCTGAGCCCTGCCTCTGCAGTTGAGTCTTGCCCCCTGAGTTTATTCCCACCTCTTACCTCTTTATAGCTTGTTCTTCCTTCTGCTTGGAATATTCTTCACCCAGATTAACCCCATAGTTAATTTCCTTGCCTGCTTCAGGTCTTTACACATAGGTACCTCTTGGTCAACCTTCCCTGGCCATCTTTTAAAATTATAACTCTCTCGGGCTATACTTTGAACCATCTGAAACATTATGTATTTTATAGACTTTTTTTTAACTATCTTTTCCATCTTTCACAGGAAGTGTGCAGAAATATTTGTCTGTTGTGATCACTGCTGTATAAACATTGTCTGTGTATAACAGGGGCTCCAACAAATGTTTACTGAATGAATGAAGGAATATATATGAGTGCTACATTGCATCAGAGTTGGTATGTATTCATGAGGCTGACTTTCTGGTGTCAGGAGAAAACTGTTCACCACAGAAGTTACCAGGGGAATCTATTGAATCAGTACCTTTGTTCACAAATAGGAATTTTTGCT
The DNA here is from genome assembly GCF_001604975.1 of Cebus imitator. NCBI lineage: Eukaryota > Metazoa > Chordata > Mammalia > Primates > Cebidae > Cebus > Cebus imitator. Next base: position 5,174,151 of record NW_016107390.1, read on the forward strand.
TTCATCCAAAGAAACAAGATTTTATTTTTCTTTTTAGTGAATTTGTTTAATTTAGCTGAAAGTGTTTCCAGGGCTATTGACTAATGACCAGGAAGTCAAGAAGTTGCTCTTTTTAGCAGAAGGTGGGGTAATTACTCCAAATAGGGTAATTATATTTATTTTGCCACCTTTTAGATTTCATGTTACTAACTGAATTTGTTGAACTCTTGCAGCTTCAAAAATACTGAACATAGATTCATAAAACTAAGAGATCCTAGCTTCCTTCAGCCTTCTTCTGGAAGGGTCATATTTGCGTATTCTGACATACCTGAATCCTCCTCTTAAGACACCTGTAGGAAATTGTACTTCCTCCATTAGTGGTAATCCTTATCTTTTCTTTTTTAGCATTTGACATAGCAAATTTCAAACATAAAACTATGTAGAAGAGTATAATAAAACCTTCATGAATCCATAATGCAGCTTCAAAATTTATCAATACATGGCCAATTTGATTTCCTTTATAGCTTTTCTCATTGATTATCTTCCATTTTCTTTTTCCCATACTGAGAATCCTAGTTCTCAACAGCAATGAAAATTATATAATTAGAATATTACATAATTATTTTTTTGCTCAACTCCACCAAGACCTGAACTGGTCTTAGAGAACAATAGCCAGTACTGCCACCAACAGAACAGTTACTGAAAGTTTAAGAGTTGCAACATGTCTTGTCCTTAGGATATATTTCTCTAGGAGTGCTCAGACAAAACACAGTATTTTAGCAACAGTTCCTCTGAGTGTAGTTATACAAGTACATACACATTTGGGTTAATTTGTTTTGGTTTATATTAAATTTTTATATGTTGCTTTTTTTTTTTTTTTTAGTTTCTGTAGTCCCTGCAGCTTTATTTATTTATTTTTATTGCATTTTAGGTTTTCGGGTAAATCCTGGAAACCATCATTCTCAGCAAACTGACACAAGAGCAGAAAATCAAACACCGCATGTTCTCACTCATAGGTGGGTGTTGAACAATGAAAACATATGGACACAGGGAGGGGAGCACTATATGTTGCTTTTTAAGAAATAATTTTGCTTTATAATTAAAATAAGTCAAATCCCCTAAATAAGATACTTTGAAAGAAGTCTAGCTTTCATTCTTGACCATTTCATTCTAGAACTTTCCTTGGGTCACCACTTAAAAAAACTTTATGGGTTATTTTTTTTTTTTAACTTTTTGAATTTGTTGACTGATGTTTGATGGGAAGGAGGGGGGGTCAATGAATGCATGGTTAATTGTTTTGATTAAGGGGTAGGTACATTGCCTCTATGAATGTTCCATAATTGAGTCTACTCTCCTCTGCTGATGGGTTGTTTTCAGTCTTTTGCTGTTTCACAGAGTCATGCCGTATATTCTTTTCAGATATATCTTTCTAACCAGTGACTCCTGGGCATCAATTTTTATACAAGAGGGGTTACTAAGTGAGAGGCTAAATGCATACATCAATTGGTTGGATGCTGCCAAATTCTCCTTTGCAGGAATTGTGCCATTTTGTGTTCCTACCACCAGTACATTGCAACAGCTATTCCCCTTAGCTTCAGCAACCATGTGTTGCTAAACTTCTGGATTTTTGCATATGTTGTGAGTGAAAAAAACTGTGCCTCAGTGTATTTCTAGTTTGATTTTTCTCTTAATAGGAATGAAATTGAATCCTTTTTTATGTGGTTAAGAGATATTTGCATTTCTTTGCTTGTGAAATGCATTTTCTTCAGCCCATTTTTCTACAGGGTGATTGGTCTTTTTCCTCTTCTGTTTTACTAACCGCTTCATCTGTGTTACAAGTAGTAATGATTTTCCTCAATTTGTCATTTGACTTCTTTCCTTGTTTAGGATGTCTTTTGCCAACAATAGCTTTTTAGTCTTATGTAATTAAATTCATCTATCATTTTTCAATTTCTTCTTGATTTTGAGTCACAGTGAGAAAATTCCTACTTCCACATTATAAAGTGTTTTGCACACATTTTCTTTTAGTTTTTGTGTGGTTAATTTATTTACATCAGAGTCTTCAATGTGTTTGAAATTTATCCTGATATATTCACTAAAGAAAATGACTATTTTTCCCCTTCATAGCTTTCCCGCTATCCCATCGCTACTTACTCTGGTCTTTCCATTCCAACTGATCTCAGATACTGCCTTTATTGTGTCTTAAATTTGCATTTGTAATTGAGTTGTCCTTTGCTTGTTGACTTGAAAATTATGGATGTATTTGACCTGTACTATTTATGTTTCCATATGAGCCATTTCCTCTGGGCAAAGTGGAGGAATCCTCAATCAAGGCAGTTTTCCATAGAAGTGAAAGTCAGAGTCAAATTGCCTTTGAGATTTCATAATCCCAAAATTTAATTATCCCTCTAAAATCTTTTTTTTATATCTCTGCAGCCCGTAAACAATTAAACACTCAATCCTTTTACGTTTCACAGGTCTTATTTTATTATCCATCTTAACTCCCTTTACTTCTCATACTTAAACAATCAGCACATAATCCCAATTTTTGTCTCCTAATTATTTCTCAAGTCCTTCTCATGCTTCCCTTTTTCATTTCCAGTTCTTCTGTTTCCACCCTAAGCACGTCTCAGCTAGACCATTTTAATAGCATGAAATACTTGACACTTCTGCTTGCAACCTTGTCTCTCTCACATTTGCCTTCACAGCTACCAAAGGGATCTATTTAAAAGAGCAAGCTGACCTGTCTTGTGTTTAATCCCCTATTATCTGCAGGGCAAAAATCTCAGTTCCTTAACAAGTCCAAGGAGGTCTCCCTATTCCCTCTCCTACCTCATTCTCTGCCCTTTGTCCCTCATAAATTAGCCTTTAGCAATCATATACCACTTATAGGTCATCCAGGGCTCCAAATTGTTTCAGACTGCTTCAAACCTCTGCATTTGCGCTTAGCTAGTCACTCAGCCTGGGATGTCTGCCTCTTCCTACCTTTCCACCCAAAGGCATCACTTCTTCCATAAAACTTTTCCCATCCTGATGCCATCTTTGCCTTCCCTGATGCCATCTGCACATCAGCTCCGTAACTCCACTCTTCCACATGCACTCACATTGTATTAAAATTATATGTTGATGCATTTATCCTTCACTTGACTGGAAGTCTTGTGAGTGGAAACAAATCTTTGTGAATGAGAAGGTTGGTTTCAATGAGCAATAGCCATAACATTCATTGTTCTTGGTATACATCTCTATAAATAACATTTACTATATTGTACAGTATAGTGAGCAGTTTGTCCCCTCCTGGTCCATGAACATCTTGTGAGATGGAACTTAATCTCATTTGTCCATATATTCCTAAGCCTAGGATAGTCCATCATATGCAATAGAACCTCAAGAAATATAAGTTGTTGGGTGAAAAAAAAAAATGAGAGATCATGATGACAAAGGGTTTGAAACATGATTTTAGATAAATAATTAAATGAGAATGCCAATCTCAGGAAAAAAAAGAGCATTTTCAAGATAGAGAGGAAAAGGCTGGTCGGAGAGTCGGCATGGGGCTCCAGAAAGCAGAACTGCGGCCAGAGCAGAAACATCACAGAGGGACAGATCGCAGCTTCCTACAGAGTTAGGGAAGTCACACTTGGGAATTTGTGAGGCTCATATCACTAGAGGCTTCCAAAACGATGGGGCTGAAACCCCAATGAGAAATCACTATACACCCCCAGAATGGCCAAAATAAAAACTAGAACACTAAGTGCTGGAGAGGATGCAGAGAAACCTGAACACCCATGCATTGGTGGTGGGAATATGAAACAGTATAGTCCCTCCAGAAAGCGCTTTCATAGTTGCTTATAAAGCCAAACACAGGATTGCTACATGACCTAGCAATTACCTGCTTGGGCACTCCTCGCAGAGAAATGAAGACGAAAATCCGTACACAAATGGTAATAGCACCTTTATATTTACAATAACCCAAAACTGGAATCAGCTCAGAGCAGGTGCATGGCTACACAAATTGTGGTACATCTGTACTATGGTGGAGTCATCCTACTCAGCAAAAAGAGAAACACCCTTGATATAAATAAGAACACAGAAAAACATGAGGGAATTATGCTGACAGAGAAAAGCAAACCCCCAAAGTTTACATACTGTACAATTCCATAAACGTATTTTGAAATGACAAAATTAAGAACTCTCTAGTTTCTTGACTGTGGTGGTGAATACATGAATCAACCATGGTGATAAAATTATAATAAACACACACCCCAGGGAGTACTACTTGTCCCTGTGCTACATTTACATACACCAGGAAAATCTGAAGATGATTGATGGATTGTATCAATGCCAATATCCTACTTGTAACATTATACTGAGAAATAAAAATAAAAGTCTTAGCCCCAGCTGACTGAATGGACACCTTCTTGACCAAGGGGACTTGGAAGAAAACTTGGAAGCTGAGTTCATCGCCATGGTGGGGTGGGAGGTGGGCCACACCTCATTATATCCCCTCCCTCACTAACCACCACAAGGCTTTCTTCACTTCATAGTGATCATTACTAGCTTATCTTCCCAGGTGCAGAATAAAGACAGGATGAGATGAGCCATTGTTTCACCCCCTCCCTGAAACATCTGCTAATCTTCTATTCCCTTTTTGTTCAAATGTTCACCTGATTGCAGGTAAAATATAGGTTTACTGGGTACTGATTAAAGTCTCACAGTATGTACCCATTGGTCTTACAGCTCCCCCTCTCCTTTTTTTTTTTAAAGGAAAATTATAAGTACTAAACCTCCTGAGAACCTCTTTGGTAAAAACACCCACAGTTGCATCTGTGACTTGCATTTTTCCTCGGCACACCCTCAAGCTGGCTCAGTAAACCTGAATTGGTTAGGACACTTGCCTCAGTCATTCATTTTGGTCGTCAGTACTGTAATTTTGCAAGATGTTGCCAGCGGGAGAAACTTGGCAGAGTGTATAGGAAACATCTCTCTTATTTCTTACAACTGCATGTGAATGTACAATAATCTCAATAAAAATTTCAATTAAAATATTGCGGTCAAAATCATCCTATAAAATTCCTAAAATTCATAAAATATAAAGAATTTATGTTCCATATTAGGGGCTAAAATTCAGACTCTCATTACAGCACAATGCTGAAAGTTAACACACACACATACACACACACACACACACACACACACACACAGGGTTGGGCAGTCCTCAGGGATTTGTAGAGAGAGAGCTCATACATCAATTCGAGTTGGAAGTTGTGATCCTCAAGGGTCCTTCTACTTGAAGAACCTATTATTTTATGATTCTTTCTGTTAATTGTGATTTATTTTCAAAGTCATCTTAGATCATCATTTTGTCTACCAAAATGCTGGCCTGACTAATTTCCATCTTGGAGAAATTTGTATCCCCAAAAGTTCTTTTAAAAATAATTGTTTCTGTTTTTTTTTTTTCTTTTAATTACTGGTAAAATCAGCATTGGGCACAGAATGAAATACTGTCTGACACTCCGATTCTGATCAGTTGATTTCCATTCTCTGCCTGTGGGTAGTGCTTAACCACCCAAGACCTGCACTACAGAATCACAGAATCTGAGCGTCAAAGAGGACCTTAACCCATTTATGCCTGAGGCCACCTACTGCTTTGCTATGACCTTGAGCAGTAGGCTATAAATAACTCCCACATGCTTAGTGTTCCAATAATGGAATGCAGAATACCTAAACCAAATACCTGGGGCATCACAGGCATCTGGATCCAGTTTTTATAATTTACTGATGAATGGTTAGTGGGATTAGTTGGACTCTCTTTAGTTCCTGAGTGGAAAAAAAAAAAAAAAAGAAGAAGATAGCATTTTAAAATACCAATTTTTAAAACTCTCTCAACCGTAGCTATCTTAACTCCTTTTCTTCCAGCATGTCAACTAGTTGTTTTCTCCCCCTATAAAATACAAAGGAGTGAGGGTCAAAACAGTATCTCTAAAGATTGGGGAAAAAATGATATTACAGAAAATATATTCTGGAAATTCAGTGGGTTTTTTACTGGTGTCTCTCCAGGTGTAACTGTGTTCTCCAAGTTCCTTTGAGTGCTGAGTTTGGGACAGTTCTCATAATATCTTGGATGTGCTTAGCTGCTCATTCCTCCATTAAATACCTTGGTTCACATGCATGGACACACCCTTCTTCTGAGGGCCATTAAATTGACCCAGGAGGAGCCCTAGCTGCTGTTCCCCATTCAACACCCCTTTTCAACAAGAAGTCGCCAGAAAAAGTCATCACCCAGAACCCCCTAACAGCAGCTAGGGTGACCTCCCCATGGGGGAAAATGTTATAGGAGTTATTAAGAAATTACTTTAGGCAGATAGAGAGGAAAAGGCGTCCTTGAGAAGTTTTCATTTCCTTTAAAGCAGCTCCAGAAATGTTTCTTGTCTAGCAAGAAAGCCCCAGCTCTCAGAGCAGGCTGGCAATCTTTGATTATGCAAATGCCAGCCATTAGAAATGGGGTCCACCCAAACATGGTGATTCCCGTGCCTTCTTCTTGCCCTTGTTCTCACATGTGCCTGGAAACATGGCTGTCCCCAGGTATCCCTATGTGTGTAGAACATCATGGCGTCCTTCATTTGCATATTAAAAGCTAGAGTGGGAGGGCCAGCTTTTTCCTGGACTACGTAAATGACATGCCTGGGCAAACCAGTCCCCTGAGCCCTATGCAAATAAGGCACCTCCTCCAGCCTCCTCATAACCTGCTGGTATCCGTGGCACTGGGGGTTTCCTCTCTTGACTTTGGAAGCCTCCTCCCTCTGTCTCTGTACAGGGGAGCTTCTTCCTTTGTTCTTGCCTTTTAAACTCTCCACTCCTTAAAACCACACATACACACACACACACAAAGTACCTCAGTTTGCTACTTAGCCATATGTTCTGGAAGTGCCTTTGTATTTCAGCCTTGCCTGTCTGCTGGATGCTTTCAGCTTCTTCTTGCACCAATAAAGCAACATGGGCAATTTTTCACTTATGTGAGAAATAAGAAAATGAAAAACTTCTTTCTCCATACTTACTGTTGGAGTTTGCCATCATCTTAAATAAAATGGGCCTCAAGAATCATCTAGTTCAATTTCCTGCCACCTGAATTTAAATTTTTATGATGATTCATATTCCTTCAAAGTATGTATTGTACTTGCTTTGTAGAGAACTTCTAAGATAAATTTTAAAAGATGAAGAAACAGGCAGGTTGTATCTGACTCAAGGTCAATAAGCTCATTATGACAAAGTTGGGTCTATAGCTCATGGCTGGAATTTCCCTCCATATAAGCTTAGACTGAAAGGTGCTTTTTCTTTTTTCTTCTTCATTTTTCTTTTTTTTTTTTTTTTTTTTTTTGTTTTTTTTTTTTTTTTTTTTTTTTTTTTTTGAGATGGAGTCTTGCTCTGTTACCCAGACTGGAGTGCAGTGGCATGGTCTTAGCTCACTGCAATCTCTACCTCCTGGGTTCAAGCAATTCTCCTGCCTCAGCCTCCCAAGTATCTGGGATTACAGGTGCCCACCACCACATCCAGCTAATTTTTATATTTTTAGTAGAGTTGAGATTTCACCATGTTGGCTAGGCTGGTCTCGAACTCCTGACCTCATAATCCAGCCCCCTCAGCCTCCCAAAGTGCTGGGATTACAGGTGTGAGCCACTGCGCCCAGCCTCTTTTTCTAAAAATTTCAAAGCACAGGTATGTTAGGCCATGTTTGCGTTGTTATAAAGGAATACCTGAGACTGGGCAATCTGTAAAGAAAAGAGGTTTATTCAGCGCACAGTTCTACAGGCTGTACCTGAAGCATGGCACCACTATCTGCTTGGCTTCTGGTGAGGCCTCAGGAAGCTTACAGTCATGGAGGAATGTGAAGAGGGAGCAGGCATGTCACATGGTGAGAGCAGGAGCAAGAGAGCAAGCAGGGGAGGTGTCACACACTTCCAAATAACCAGATATTGCATGAACTCAGAGAACTCACTCATCACCAACAGGATGGTGCTAAACCATTCATGAGAGATCAATTCCATAATGCAAACATCTCCCACCAGGCCCCACTTCCACCATTGGAAATCACATTTCAACCTGAGATTTGGAGGGGACAAACATATCAACAAGAACACCACTGTTTTTCTAACCAGTCTCCATAATTATTAACCATCTTTCTCTGCCAGGAAAGTCTTGTTAACTGCAGAACTTAAACTGTCTTTCATTCCACCTTCTCTGGAACCTGTCCAAGGACAAGTCCACTAAATAATCTTTTATCAAGGCATGTGATTCCTCCTCTAGTAAAAACAACAGAATTTCTAGCTTCCACACAATATATGCTTTTAAATAAATTCATAGGATAGGTTGGTCATTGGAGAATGTTTCCTTTTAAGTGTTTTGATCATTGAAAAGAATTATGAAGACTCATTTACTTTGAAGTAGCTTTCAGCTATTAAAAGAATAAAACATATTAAGAGCTATATACACTGATGTAGAAGAATCTCCAAGACTTATTGAGAAAGCAAGCAGCAAAAATGTGTATTCTTTGTTCCCCTTTTGTCTTTAAAAACATACTATATATTTGTATATATGTGTATAAAAATGCATGTGTGTATACTTCTGTAGAAGTATAGCAAACTGTTAGCCCTGATTATCTCTGGAGAGAAGAGTAGTCACAGGAATAGAAGGAAATTTTGTATGAACGATAATAGATTATACTTTAGTCCTGTGTTTAAAAATAAGGATTATTGACATATGTATTAGTCCATTCTTATGCTGCTAATAAAGACATACACAAGACTGGGTAATTTATAAAGGAAAGGGGTTTAATGGACTCATAGTTCCACATGGTAAACCGAGGGGAGGCCTCACAATCATGTTGGAAAATGAAGAAGAAGCAAAGTCACATCTTACATGGTGTCAGGCAAAGAAAGCATGTGCAGGGAAACTCCCATTGATAAAACCATCAGATCTCATGAGACTTACTTACTATCATGAGAAAGACTCGCCCCAATGGTTCAATTACCTCCTACCAGGTCACTCCCATAAAACTTGAGAATAATGAGAGCTACATACAACTCAAGATGAGATTTGGATGGGGACACAGCCAAACCATATCATATATTCCTTGAGAAACTTTAAAGTCATTGCAGAAACAAAAAGTAGGCAACTTCCCCTCTTCTACAAAACCAAAAACCTAACAATAGCTCACACTATTCATACGTCTGTTAAATGTCTGTTCTAATTTGAAAGTCATCTTATAGTCCACTAATGGCTAATTGAAGGCTCTTTTATTTGATAGCTAACCAGGAGGATCTTCTGAGTCTTTTTGTAACCCTAGTTCAAAATATATATTTTATTATTATACTTTAAGTTCTGGGGTACATGTGCAGAACATGCAGGTTTATTACATAGTTATACACGTGACGTGATTGTTTGCTGCATCCATTACTCTGTCATCTACATTAGGTATTTATCCTAATGCTATCCCTCCCCTAGTCCTCCCCACCCCATGATAGGCCCTGGTGTGTGATGTTCGCCTCCCTGTGTCCATGTGTTCTCATTGTTCAGCTTCCACTTATGAGTGAGGATATGCGGTGTTTGGTTTTCTGTTCTTGTGTTAGTTTGCAGAGAATGATGGTTTCCAGCTTCATCCATGTCCTTGTAAAGGACATGAACTCATCCATTTTTATGGCTGCATAGTATTCCATGGTGTACACATGCCAGTGATGGATCAACCTCAAGGGATCCACAGAATAGCTGGTTGTATATAGGAAGTAAAGTTTTCATTAGCCTTTGAGAAATGTTGATTGTTTTTTCTTGAGTGTGATTACATTGGTAGACACTTCTTAGTGCCTCAGCTCTCTTAGTGGAGACATAGAAACAACTGGAGATTGAAATAGGGAAGTTTGTTCATGTACTCATTCCTTGCATAGTCATTTATGCAGCAGCCTCCAGAGGCCAGACTCTGTGATGAGCCCTGGGTAGACAGAGAAAATGGAGACGTGACACCTGGCAGTGAGTCACTTACTGTTCCTAGCTGAGAGCAGCTGCCCCGGGAGGGTGTGATGCATAGGGATAGGATGCTGTGGGAGCACAGAGGACAGGCTTGGATGTCATACTTGCAACTCATGGTAGGGCTGTTTGGAATGTGAGGCTTGACCTGAGTTTTTGGAGATGGAAAAAAGAAAGCAGTGAGAGAGGAGTGCCTTTTAGACAGGGAAACCCAATTGCACTGCAGAAACTACAGCCATTTTGCTCAATCATGTGAAACTGTAAAATTGCTAGATTTTTTTAATGTCAGAAGTATCAAGGCCAGGTGCAGTGGCTCATGTCTGTAACCCCAGCACTTTGGGAGGCTGGGGTGGGCAGATCACCTGAGGTCAGGAGTTCGAGACCAGCCTGGCCAACATGGTGGAACCCCATCTCTACTAAAAATACAAAATTTCCAGGTGTGGTGGTGAGCGCCTGTAGTCTCAGCTACTTGGGAGGCTGGGGCAGGAGAATCACTTGAACTCCATAGGTGAAGGTTGAAGTGAATTGAATTCATGCCATTGCACTCCAACCTGGGCAATAAGAGTAAAACTCCATCTAAAAAAAAAAAAATCTATCAGTTACTGGCTGTTTCATATGGTGCAACCTCACAGTTCCTTATGACTGGAGAAAAAGGTGTCTTGTATGAAGTAGAAGAGAGTTAATTGAGAGCGATGGGCAGGACCAGATGTGAAGGAGCCACTTCTGTACTATTCACATTTTGAGCCAAATAACCTTTGTTCTGGGGGCTATTCTGTGCATTGTAGGGTGCTGAACAGCCTCCTGGCTTCCACCCACTGAATGCGAGTCACGACCTCTACCAGTTGTTAATGATTAACGATCAAAAATGCCTCAGACATTGCCAAATGCCCCTGGAGAAAGGGGTGGGGGTAGGCATGGTAACGTTGCCCTAGTTGGGAATCACTAACATAAGGGATTTGAATATACAGCTAGTGCTCGACTTACGACCACGATTGGTTCCGACAGACCGGTCGTAACACGATTTGGTCGTAAGTTGAGTAGGCTATATGCACGCGGAGATGGTAGTGCTGCCGGAAGCTGGTCCACACTGTCGTACGCCCAGCTGGGCAACGTTTGTGCTGCCAGACGAGGAGCAGTCATGGCTAGCGATCGTGGTCATAAAGTCGAATGGTCGTAAGTTGCATAGGTCGTAGGTCGATCAATACCTGTAACCTTGAAAACCATAGGAAGGCATGGAAACCATTCATGAGAGAATATCAGATTTGCTCTGGTAGAAAATGGATTAGCAGGGGGCTGGGCATTGTGGCTCATGCACTTTGGGAGGCTGAGGCAGGTGAATCACTTGAGATCAGGAGTTCAAGACCAGACTGGCCAACTTGGTGAAACCCCATCTCTACTAAAAATAGAAAAAATCAGTTGGACATGGTGGCGGGAGCCTGTAATCCCAGTTGCTCAGGAGGCTGAGGCAGGAGAATCACTTGAACCCAGGAGGTGGAGGTTGCAGTGAGCCAAGATGGCACCACTGCCACTGCACTCCAGCCTGGTTGACAGAGCGAGACTCCATCTCAAAAAAACAAAAAACAAAAAAAAAAACATAGCAGGGAACAGATAAGAGGCATGGATCCATTTAGAGCAGTTGCAATAATCAGACAAAGGTCTGATGGAAGAAGGGTGGGAGATAAAGATATTGAGGGTTTGGAGACTGAATTGTGGGGGAGTGTGTGTGTGTGTGTGTGTGTGTGTATGTGTGTGTATCAGGAGATGAGTAAAAGGAAAGATTCCAAAATGATGTTAAAACAAAGTGTGTGTGAGAATAACTACAGTAAGTGCTGGTAAGAGTGAGGAAGACAAACGTGGATAAGCAGAGCCATGAGCACCTAAGGAAGCTCTCTATGAGGATGGAGAAGTCACCTTTGGGAGAGAAGATGAGGATGATGAGAAAGGCCAACGTGATCTCCCACCCCTCCCTACCTCCTGTCTGGCATAGTGTAAACTGTCACTACATAGAAGCCAGGTGGAAACGTTCATCGTTAATGTCTGACAGATTCTGTGTATTTGATGAGAACTGAAAAAGATTGATTTTCCTAGTGCCTTGGATGTGCCATGCTCTTTCTCCTCTCAGGTTCTCGTGGGCTAATCCTCCCACCAGGTAAGCGCTTTACATCTCTCTTCATCTACCCTTTTTCTTAAGGTTTTAAAAATAGCTTGATCAGGAAAACCTTCCATGACCTCTCTCCACACCCCAGAAATAGTTTAGGTCCCCCTGTTTCATTCTTTCATGGCATCTGCTGCTTTGTGAAGTACTTGGCATGTGCTAAGTTTTGACCTCTCTGTAAACATCGGCTTCCTGTCCCTCTCCTCTCTAGACAGTGAGCTCCATGAGGGCAGGGACTTGTTTCTTTTGCCCACAGCTCTATCTCCAGCACCTGGCATGAAGCCTGCTATTTACAGGCAGTCCAGAAATAGGATTGACCAACTACTCCACTTCTGGAATTTTTTCAGAAGTCATGTGAGGTGGGGCATGCTAGATTCCACATCTGGAATGTGGTTTGTGTATTATTTTTATAATACATAAAATTGGAAAGAACCTCAGAGTTCATCTAGATCAAACTCACACCGAGGAAGTGACTGAGGGAGAAAAGGAAGAAAAGCTCTTCCGTTGACTGTTATTGAGGACCCCACTGTGGCCAGATGGGGTCATTCAGACCCAGGAGCTTCCATACATATAGGATGCCTCTGAAAATAGCCTATTCAGGCCAAGACAGGAGGATCACTTGAGATCAGTAGTTCAAGACCAGCCTGGCCAACATGGTGAAACTCTGTCTCCTAAAAATATATATATACACATATAAAATTAGCCAGGCATGTGACACATGCCTGTAATCCCAGCTACTGGAGAGGCTGAGGCAGGAGAATTGCTTGAACCCAGGAGGCAGAGGTTGCAGTGAGCTGAGATCGCGATATTGCACTGTAGCCTGGGCGACAGAGTGAGACCCTATCTCAAAAAAAAAAAAAAAAAATAGAATCCAAGAATTGATGGGGAGAAGCCTGAGCCCACTGCTCCCTGTCTCCTCGGGTGGAGAGCTGCCCCTGGAGGCACTGATGTTCCTTCAGTTCTGGCTGGCGTCTGTGTGTTCTCTGGGCAGAAAGCAAAAGACACCTGCGGAGATGCTGGCAATTGGAAGGAAGTCAGAGTTCATGCAGACCTGGCCTCAATAACCACAGCCAAAGCCAGAGAGGGAGAGCAGGTGAGACAGCCCTAGAGCGGGCAGCGAAGCACCTTCTGCGCCCCTGGCAAGTGGCCATCTGACCTGGGCATGGTCTGTACGGAACCAGGCCAAAGGCATGGCCTCGCTAAAGGGGATGATTAAGCATCTTTCAGAAAGGAAAAACTTACCTCCATACATTTTCTGTTTCTCAGGCTGGTGCCAAAAGGCTTGAGTAGGTAAGATGGAAGGAGGTTTCCAAGATTGGGCAATAGAAATGCTGGGAAATGGAGCCCTGGATATTTTTCTCCTGTCGTTTTTCGTCACCACTGAGTAATTTGTTGCTGCAGTAAATTGCTTCAGCTTCTAGCATTGTTTTTGGATCTTAAAGGAGTCTACATCTATTTGCTAGTTATTATGAGATTTATTAGTTTATACACAGGATTCTGTTCACTTCCACATTTTCCAGTCTTTCTCCTTTTCACTGTTACCACATGCTGTGCTGTTTTCCACTTTTAAGAGAAACTTCCTTTTCAACACTTTCATGTTAGAAGGAAAAATGCATTTGGACATTAAAAAACAAAATACTGGCTTATGGAGAAAAATTATCTATGTGAACATAGCAAATAAAAGTATAGCTTTCACAGACACATTAAATCCATTTTATAGAATAGTAGCAACAAAAAAACCCTATATGCATTTCTGTATAGCCAGCTAAATAATAAGCTAATCCTGTTAAACTTCAGATAAATTAGTAAGTGTGGGATAAGGTAGGCAACCTTATAATTTAATTACTCTAATTTTAAATTATTTCCTTTTGTGTATATAGAGCTACCTTGACATTTATAATCATTTTCCTTTTAACTCTTTATTTTTCCATGTTTTTATAATGCACAAGAAATCATAAAGAAAAATACCTCTTTGGAAAACTTTTCATTACTGCAGTGAAGGTCAATGTGGTGAAGATTCGTGCAAAAATAGTATCTTACTTATAATGTTCTGTTTTTCTAGTGGAAGTGATAAAACTGTGAATAATCTTATTTGTTCCATTTATCCTCTAGTTGATATAAATTACATCTTACAGTGATCCTGTCACAAACATAATTGAGTAACCTTGGGCCTGAAATGTATTCCATACCATTCTCTCAGCATGAATGGACTTGAAATCTCTTAGTCATTTTCTCAGCAACATTGATAGGGGAGAGTGCTAAAGCCTTGGAAGAGCAGAAGTATAGCACAGGCAGAAGCCTGGGTTAGAGAATATTCTACACGGAAAACAAATGTGTTCCTTTCCTTTGACCTTAGAACATGACTCCAACCTGATTCATTCATTCATTCATTCATTCATTCGTTTGTTCACTCATTTAACAAATGTTTACTGAACAGCCCTGTGTGCCAGAAAGCGCTCTAGTTATTGGAAATGCATGACTCCAACCTGAGTCATTCATTCATTCATTCATTCATTCAACAAGTGTTTACTGAACAGCCCTATATGCCAGAAGGTGCTCTAGTTATTGGAAATGTGCGGATGAACAGGGCAAGCAGGGTTCTTGCCCTCAAGGCCTCTCCCAGCAGGAGGATAGAGTGGATAGGAAAATGCAAACATGGAAACCAGTAACAGCTATGGATGGAACAGACCAGGGACAGAAAGTGCAGGGACATCCTCATTTTGGACAGGATTGTCAAGGATGGCTTCTCTGAGGAGATGACATTTGAGCAGAGATCAGAACAGTGAAGTGCAGGGGTCTAAAAGGACAGCACTCCAGCCAGAAGAAACGTGTGGGGCCTGAGGACATCACCTAATGTCTAGTTGGGGTCACATCACATCATATTGCCCATGTGGCTGGAGAATCCTGAGATGGGAAAACATGACAGGATGTGGAGTTGCAGAGTCAGCAGAGGTGGGGTCCCGGTGGCCCTCGCAGTCCATGGGAAGGATTCTGTGTTTAATCCCAAGTATGATGGAAAGTCTGTGAAGGAAGGGGAGGGGTCCACATGATTCTGTTTCTGGTTACAGAAGACCACTCTGGCTGCTGGGTGGGCAGTAGGCTGCAGGCAGCGAGTGTGGACCCAGAAGGCTGTTGCAACTGTTTGAGCAAGAAGAGGTGGGTGGGCTTGGCTGAGCCTAAAAGTGCAAAACGGGAGAGGTGTGCACCACTTCTGGAATACGTTTTGGAGCTACTGCTGTTGGGGACCAATGATGGAACTCATGTGAGTGGAAGAGACAGAGAAGAATCAAAGATCACACCCAGGTTTGGGGCTCCGGCAGGAGGAATGCTGGCACCGTGAACTGGGATGGAGACATTGGGAGGCGGCACAGACTTCGGGGAAGTCTCAAGGATGGTGCTTTGCCAGTGTGTTTGAGATGCTTACTAGTCGTTGGAGTGCTGATGTTCAGTGGGCAGTAGAACAGAACAGTCCAGAGCTCAAAGGAGGGACCAGGGCCAGAAATAAAAACTTAGCCATTACTGGCATGTGGATGATACTTAAAGCTACAGGACTGGTTCTTTCATTCTGCTCATACTCTGTGGCTTCGAAACTCCAGGAATTCTTTCTGTTTCATGATGTGTGTTCTCTCA
The DNA here is from genome assembly GCF_001604975.1 of Cebus imitator. Taxonomy (NCBI): domain Eukaryota; kingdom Metazoa; phylum Chordata; class Mammalia; order Primates; family Cebidae; genus Cebus; species Cebus imitator. The sequence continues at coordinate 5,189,926 of NW_016107390.1, forward strand.
AGGCTCATGCTTCAGCCATGTCCACTTTTTGTCCCACGTGCAGAAAAAACTTGTGCACATGGACATGTAATTGGCAGGAGGTTCTCAGGGGGCTGGAAGGGCAGGCTGGTGGTGAGAAAAGATCCCAGGACTTGGAATCGGAGAACCTCGGATTCAGGTCCATGCTGGGACACTCCCTCTCTAACTTCAAGCTCCTTATCCGGAAAATAGTAGTGATGATAGTTTTCAATTTAGGGGATGACATTTGGGTTTTGTGTGTAAATGCAAAATTGACTCGGTGTTTAGTAGATACTTGATCAATAAGTGAATTTTAATTTCCTTATCTAGAGTGTGGGGTCCCTGAGATTAGGGACGATGCATTTACTCTTTCCATAATTGAGGCCTTTTGAAAAACTTGTTTTTTATCAGAGGGAGGTACCATGAGTTTCTTCATTTTGGCCTTCGTTAAGCCTGAGTAGTGGGGTATCCAGTATAGATTGAATAAACCGCATAATCCAGCAGTCCCCAACCTCTTTGGAACCAGAGTCTGGTTTCGTGGAAAACAATTTTCCCCGCTAAACTGGGGGCAGGGTTGGAAGAGAAGGGGATGGTTTCGGGATGAAACTGTTCCACTTCAGACCAATTAGATTCTCATAAGGAGCACGCAGCCTAGATCCCTTGCATGCACAGTTCACAATAGGGTTTGTGCTCCTGTGAGAATCTAATGCAGCTCCTGATCTGAGAGGAGATGGAGCTCAGGTGGTGATGCTCGTTGGCTGCCACTCACCTCTCTCTGTGTGGCCCAGTTCCTCATAGGCCGTTGGTACCCTACTAGTTGGCTGCCCAGGGGTTGGGGACCCCTGATAGAATCTTCTTTTTATTTTTTTATGGCTAGCCTCTGTTTCTCTCCCTCCAAAGGCCCAGAGGCACAGTTAAAACTAATCAAGAAGAATCTTTTCTGTTTTATGATGATCAAAATGTGTTTTGAGACAAAATATGACTTTCTTCTCTAGAAGCAGTGCAGCTACTCCTAGGAAAGAACGAATAGGCTTGCTTAATTTTATATATTCGGCATTTTCTTAATTGTGCCATGTGCTTTTGTCCAGAATGCATTTACTTGGAAGCGTTCCCAAGACATAGAAAAGTGAGTGCCAGCAGCTTTTTCAAGCATAAATTGGATTTGATCATGTTTATGTTGAATGCATGAGATTTCGTTATTTGTTTTCACATAAATTCTCTCTACTCATGCTGAGAAAACCTCTGGTACAATAACGCTTATTATAGCTTTTCCCAGTCAATTAACCAATGTGTGTGAGCCCCTACTATGTGTAGAATACAGCACTGAGCATGTGAGGAATGCAAATAAATAGCGTGCACACACTTGTTTTTTCATCTTGCAAATTATTGAGCAAAGGGTAAGCTATGTGAGAAAAGAAAATGCCCACAGAAACTTAAAACTGAGAGGAACCTGGATTGTGGTCACTTCACTTCTTGTTCAACCCATGTGGCCTTTTTTACAGCTTCCTTCAATGATGTCATCTTCCTTGGCTTGATTACTGTTAGAGAGGGAGCTCACTGCCTCCCTAAGTCTCCTGCAACTGTATAGAGATGTCAGTGGCTTTCACCTGATCTTTCTGTGACATGCCATGTCTGCAACAATTTGGAGATCTCTCAAGTCTGATGTTTTCATGACTAGCATTTGTGCAACACTGGAATTTTGCAAAAGACTTTTGCATATTTTCTTCTGATAGTAATTTTGAGAGCTAGGTATTATTCTCCTCGTTGTACTGGTAAGAACAATAGGTCTTAGAGTTAAGTGACTAACTTCGGGATTGCAAAGCTAATATAACAAGAATTTAAACCTTAAAGTCAAAACTCCCAAGTCTATGGTTTGTTTTTTTTTTTTTAATTCCACTAAACCATGGTATCTATGATTAGAATACAAGCAGCTCCACAAACAGTAACCAAACTGTGTAAAGAGAATTGTGGAGAAAGACATCAGCCTATGCTGGAGGTGGTTATGAAGGCTTTGTGGAAGAGGATAAGGCACATTTTTGCTTGCCATGGGCGGAGTGATTGTGATGAACACATTCTCAAGCCTCTAGAGTGATTGAGGTGAGTCTCTGAAGCACTGGCTAACTCGCACTTTCCAGTGTGTCTATTCCCTTTCAGAGTAAATATTCGTATACATTCCTGCTCTGTTCTAGGAACTCTGAGAGATGTCGAGGCTGCCAAAAAAAAGAAAGGAAAGAAAAAGACATTCTAAGAAGGTCAAGGAAGAATTCCCACAGATGATATTAGAATAGAATAGAGATGTAGAATAGAATGTCTTAAAGGAACTAGGTAGAGAGTAAAGGAGTACATGGCTGTGGAAAGACATTCTACCTCCTAAGCCTGGGTCCTGCCTATTAGCAAGCGGGATCTCTGTTCTTCTCTTACCCCTATTGAAACAGAGAACATATCATAGATAGTTTGTATGCATTGAGCCTTATGGATGTTGCTTTTCTTAGTTTTTTATTCTATCCGCAGGTTCTACAGCCTGCTGCCTTATATTTCTAATGATGGTGATTGGGACTAGGGTGATAGCAGTGGAGATAATAAGAAGTGGTCAAATACTGAGTTTATTTTGAAGTTAGAGCAGTTGGGACTTGACCAGAAAATATGAGGAAAGAAAAAGAGAAGTCAAGGATGATTCAAGCAGCAGAAGTATGGAGTTGCTGTCAACCATCAAGTCTACAGAGGAACAGTCATGTAAAGCTCAAGGTGTTTGGTAGATACCCATTTGGCTATGTGAGTCTAGAGTTTTGGAGGAAGGGTCCAACAAGGTCCATGTAGAGATAAAAATGTTAAAATTGTCAGCGTTCAATGATATTTAAAGTAACGACATTAGATGAAACAATTAGTAGACCTAGGCAAAAGAAGTGGCCCAAAGGCTGATTCTTGGGGCACTCCAACATGTCGCTATGTGAAACAGAATGGAAACTAACAAAGGAGACTGAAAAAGAGGGACCAGTGAGTCAGAAAGAAAATGGAGAGCATGCCGGCTTCCAGGCTAACTAAAGACACATTTTCAAAGTGGGGGAAGTGATGCTGTTGATAGGTCAGGTCAGGCGAGAACTGAGAGCTGAACCCACAGCACAGAGGTTGTTGATGACCTTGGCGCCCTTGACAGTCCTTCTGTGGAGCAGTGGGAACTGGCTGAGTCAGCAGCACAGAGATTGTCGATGACCTTGACAGTCCTTCCATGGAGCAGTGGGAGCCGGCTGAGTCAGCAGCACAGAGGTCGTTGATGACCTTGGCGCCCTTGACAGTCCTTCCATGGAGCAGTGGGAACTGGCTGAGTCAGCAGCACAGAGGTTGTTCATGACCTTGACACCCTTGACAGTCCTTCTGTGGAGCAGTGGGAACTGGCTGAGTCAGCAGCACAGAGTTGTTGATGACCTTGACACCCATGACAGTCCTTCTGTGGAGCAGTGGGAACTGGCTGAGTCAGCAGCACAGACGTTGTTGATGACCTTGGCGCCCTTGACAGTCCTTCTGTGGAGCCATGGGAACTGGCTGAGTCAGCAGCACAGAGGTTGTTGATGACTTTGACAGTCCTTCCATGGAACAGTGGGAACTGGAAACAGGGAATGCAGAAAAATGTTTTGAAGTAGTTACTGTGAAGGAAAAGAAAGAAATGAGATGACAGCTGGAGGGCAGAGTGGAGCCAGGAGGGCATTTATTTTATAAGCATTATTCTTTGTAGACATTTCCATTATTGACCATCCAGTGTCTGACTATTTTTTCTCACTGATTAAAATTCTTGTGCTGTAAGTTTATTTTAAAAGCTCTTTGTTCACTCAGTCAGTCTACTTTGTTTACTGTTTGGAGATATATATATATACACACACACACACAGGTATTGATTGACTTACGACCTATGCAGCTTACGACCATTCGACTTTATGACCACAATCGCTAGGCATGACTGCTCCGCGTCTGGCAGCGCAAACGTTGCCCAGCTGGGCATACGACAGTGCGGACCAGCTTCCGGCAGCACTACCATCTCCGCGTGCACCATTTCAACTGTTATCCCAGACTCGGTACAGCAATTTGTGTTTTGTGTCTTGGATATTTTTCATCAAACCCCTCCCAATAAAATTCTTATACATTTCGAAGCAATGGACCCAAACATTGAACGATTTACAAGGATCGAATGGATGGCGCACGATGTGTTTCGTCCGTATCGTGAAATTTATGAAGAAAAAAGAAACATACAATTCAGACAAAGCTCACCATGTTTATGAAGAAACTAACTCTGGTAACCCCAACTGCTGCCTCAGATGATGACATCAACGATCCACAGCCAAGCACCAGCGACCAATAAAATGTTTCGTAAATGTTTATATATTTTGATATGTTTTGCAATTGGGAAAATGTTTCCTATGGCATTTTTTACACCTGTATTTTGTATTTTTGTATGCACCTGTATTTTGTATTTTTGTATGCACCTGTATTTTGTAATTTTGTATGTTTTGCAAATATTAAACCAGTTGTACTGGTAATGCAGTGTTTTACTTAAACCTGACGAATGTAAAAATAAGAAACAAAATGGCGTAGAGATGATACAAATGGCATAAAATGAACAAAGAAAATTATGATATTTAACAATAATGAAAGAAAATTATGATAAAATATGACTTAAAGATTTTTATAACATCATTTCACAGTATTGTACATATAGCCTACTCAACTTACGACCAAATCGTGTTACGACCGGTCTGTCGGAACCAACCGTGGTCGTAGGTCGAGCACTAGCTGTATATATATATATATATGAGTCTCTCTCTGTTGCCCAGGTTGGAGTGCAGTGGCATGATCTCAGCTCATTGCAACCTCTGCCTCTGGGGTTCAAATGATTCTTCTGCCTCAGTGTCCCAAGTAGCTGGGACTATGGGTGCATACCACCACACCTAGCTAATTTTTGTATTTTTAGTAGAGACAGGGTTTCACCATATTGGCCAGGCTGGTCTCGAATACCTGATCTCGTGATCGGCCTGCCTTGGCCTCCCAAAGTGCTGGGATTACAGGCTGAGCCATCTCGCCTGGCCTGTGTGAATATATTTAATCTCCTTTTTCGACGGTTCAAGGTTGTATCTCTTCATGTTCTGTATTCTCATTAGCCATGGTCATCTCTCTTATCTCTCACTCTGGAGTTTCAGTACTGCCTCTCTCTTTCTTGCCTTCTAAACTTGCGGTATCTCCAACAGTTAGTACATATGATTTACTTGTGGCCAAGTTTCTATTTGTCCATATTTTTGTTGATTCTTGGATTTATCTCCTTCATCTTGTTTCCTAATTCTCTAATGATTCCCTAGAAAAATAGAAAGTAGCTATTCCTATGATGAAGTTCATTATAAATCTCCCTGTTGTCTAGAGCCACACTGTACTTAGCAGGTACTCATGCAGGAAGCAATGGGATTCGTTTTTCAAGCAGGAAAGAACAGGCAGAAAACAAACGAGTTCTTCATAGGGGAAGGGAATAAGGAAGGCATAGTACCTAAGTCCCAAGTTGAACATAGTGAAAGCTACTTGCTGCCTATGAAGTAAAACTTTAAAAATGAAGTTTGATTTCTATAAATGTAAAAACATGTTTTAGATTTTTAAATATTTTAGGAATAGGTCTATTTAAAAATGCTTTTTTCCTTTTCTTTTCTTTTTTGTTGTTGAGATGAAGTCTTCCTCTTGTCCATACTGGAATGCAGTGGCATGATCTTGGCTCACTGCAACCTCTGCCTCCCGGGTTCAAGTGATCCTCCTGCCTCAGCCTCCTGAGTAGTTGGCATTACAGGCACGTGCCACCACACCCGGCTAATTTTTGTATTTTAGTAGAGACGGGATTTCCCCATGTTGGCCTGACTGGTCTGAAACTCCTCACCTCAGTTGATCCACCCTTCTCTGCCTCCCATAGTGCTGGGATTACAGGCATGAGCCACCGTGCCTGGCCTAAAAATACTTTTATTGCTTACTTTGTACACGTGTTTAATTTCTTCATTGTAATCCCCAAATCTAGTGAAGTGAATGAAAGCAAAATGTACCAAATGCTCATGTTTTCAAATTTTCCTGACAGGTTCCTCCCTCACTGCTCCCCAAAACATTGCCCAAGACAGAGCTGAGTATATCATGTGTGCCCTGGCATCTGATTACTCTTTTCTTTCTTTGCACTCAACTTTCCTTTTCATAAGGTGGATATTCTATTTCTAGGACAATCAATATACAATGGGCACTGGGAAACCCTGTGGAAACTTTTCTTTGGTCAAATTGGTTTTTGATATTGACTATACCTTTACTTCTGCGATTAAAAGAATGCAAACCTTTCTACAATTAACTTCTTGAAGTCTCCCTCTCTTCCTATAAACTAAGTAAAATGCTCTGTCAAAATAATACTTTCGTCATTCTCTCAACTGTTGTATGTTTTAAATATCCTTATTTTTCAAAATCAGATTTTGTTGGAAAAAATTTCCATTTGTTCTTTACTTTTCTTGTTGATATGACTTTGCTGCATTAGAGTTATACTGAAATATCGATCACCCTATTGCAATGAACTCCCATACTAAACTGCAGAAAAACCCATTGCTCCAGACCTTCCTCTGTAGATCTTGACACAAATACTACAGACAGAAAGACTGCAACCAGAGCCACAACGTTTGACTACCGTAAAAACTTTCACTTCCTTCTTTGCTTGTCATTTTAGGTCCTATCATGTTTCCTTGTCATTTCTCAGGGTCCTTAACATGAAGAATTGAGATTGTCTCTTGTTAGGGAGAACATAATCTTCCTGCGGGCTGTCAGGCATATTTTTAGTGGGTCTGATGGGGGACTGATTTCATGCCAAACCACATACTGAAACGCAAGAACTTCATGTTCTTACTGTGGCAGTACCAACATGGAATCAGATATTTTTATTCTATTGCTTTAGCCCTCAGCTGTGCACACATCATTATTTTCAAGCTTTCTGCAATTGAAATAAACAATTATATTAAGGTCACTTCAACCTCAGCATCGAAGAAATGGTACTTTTCAGGGTTTTGCTCATGGAGTGTTTTATAATTATATCCTTTTATTCACCACTAGAATAAAGATGTAAAGGTTGAATCCAAGAACTGTACGAGGGTTAAAAAAGAAAGTTAAGCATACAAGGGAACAAATATGTTTTCAGTATATTTCTCCTTGTTTCTCTCTGCCTAACTCTGACTTAAGTACCATCATGCTAAGAGCTTTTCAGTTGACAAAGAATCTCTCCTCCTCTGGACAGATTACCCTAAGAAGAAGCTTTAATAATTTATATCTTTGAGACCAGTCTGGCCAAAACGGTGAAACACCGTCTCTACTAAAAATACAAAAATTAGCCAGATGTGGTGGTGGGCACCTGTAATCCCAGCTGCTTGGAAGGCTTAGGCATGAGAATCACTTGAACCCGGGAGGTGGAGGTTACAGTGAGCTGAGATGGCGCCACTGTACTCCAGCCTGGGAGACAAAGCAAGACTCTGTCTCAATAATAATAATAATTTGTATCATTATTCCTAGCAGAGTAAATGACACATTTGGTACACTCTAGCAATAGTATATAGCGGAGTCTAAGAATTTACTGCAGAACACCAAACTTGCATTACGGGTGAGATGATATGGCCTCTTTAGCTCATAAAAAAGAATGGTAGCCTACATTGAGGTTTAGTGGGTTCTACATAAACCCATGCTTGCCCACTCCTTGTAGCTATTCAGGGAAGGCTTAAATAAATTAGGGGCACACTGTTTATTAATCTCTCATGAAGCCTAACTCTGGTCACTATAGAGAGACTGCTGGAATGGATGAATATTTTTCAAGCCAGTTTGGCCTTTCTTATATCATTTTGTATTGCCCAAGGAATGGTATAGGAATTCTAAGTGGCATATTTATTTCTCCATCTGCTGCTTGGATACAGCTCTGAAAACCTTAAACAGATTTTTTTCCCCTCAAAGAGTATTTGAGAGTTTTATTTTTTTCCCCAGCTCTGTGAGGTATTCATCACTCTTGGGGGATTTTACTAGACACCACATGTTGACATGGTAGCATAATAAATATTATCTAAACAGAGTCCTTTGGAAGAACTCTTAGGACATGGATGGCCCAACTTACGCAAACTGTTGTTGTGGGTAACGAAAACCTTTTTGGAGTACGTGTAATTCTAAGATGCATGATTAAATTACAGATGCGCTCTTTAGTAGTTAGAAAATCAGTCACAAAGTAACATGTATACCAGGGGGCTGGCATTTAGGATTTATAAATAATTGTATTTTTACACTTAGAAAAAGTATTTACTTACAAGGTTATGACATTAGTTACAAATTACGGTTGAAAAGTGACTTGTAGTTTTACAGAATTTCCTGATTCCAGACTCATGTTATTATTCCTGGTGATCTTGACATCAATTTCAAGCCTCCAGTTAATATCCTAGTTTCTCAATGATTTTTTTTTCTTTTTCTTTTTTTTTTTTTTTTTTTTTTTTTTTTTTTTTTTTTTTTTTTTTTTTTTTTTTTTTTGAGATGGAGTCTCACTTTGTCACCCAGGCTGGAGTGCAGTGGCACAATCTTGGATCACTGCCACCTCCACCCCCCGGAGTCAAGCAATTCTCCTTCCACAGCCTCCCGAGTAGCTGAGATTACAGGTGCCAGCCACTACGCTGATTAATTTTTGTGTTTTTAGGAGAGACAGGGTTTCACCATCTTGGCCAGGCTGGTCTCAAACTGCTGGCCTCATGATCCACCCACCTCAGCCTCCCAAAGTGCTGGGATAACAGGCGTGAGCCCCACTGCACCCAACTCTCAGTGATTTTTAATAGGCATTTCCTCCTCACTGTCTCAGTCAGCCATTCCCATGGTTACACCTTAGGTGGTATTATTAGCAGGAACAGCATCACCTGTGTACTGAACATTCTACATACATTTCCCCTACTATGCCACCTCAGTAATTCTTACCCGCTTGTGGAACTCCATCCACTACGTTTTAAAAATATCTGTCACTCCCTTCAGTCTTCTGTTCCTACCTTGCTGCACCTGCCTTCCATGGTCTGTGCTTATGTTTGCATCCTTGACTGAGTCCTGAGGTGGTCACCTGATAGAAACCGCCCAAGCATCTTCTGAAGTGAAAGTAGCCAGAGAAAATGTCAGAGCAGTGCTGACCCATTTCACTGTCCGTTCAGGACCACACATTTCACATGGGTGCTCATCACGGCACAGCAATCCTACATTTTCCTAAAGCATTGACTTTCCTACTCCCAGGAAAGGGCTCTTTCATTCCTTCTTCTCTGAACCCTCACATCCCCTTCTACAATCACACTGTCTTCTAGGTTAATGGTTTTGTCTAGTACTTTGTTGAAGAAGGAGAAGCCACCAACCCAGAGCATTTTTGTGTCCACCATTAAATCTGAAATGCTTTCTACCTCTGTGACAATATTCTCTTGTCCCTCTGGAAATGTCTCTGATCTAATCTAAGGCAATCTCGTGTCTGTGCTGTGGCTTTTACGATCATTGCCTTTTCTTCCTGCATTATCAGTATTTCCCATTCTATGGGATCTTTTGTGGCAGTGAACAAACAAGCTAGCAAACAAGAAAATCGGCAAACCCTGCCTTTTCCACCTCTGTCAACTACAGTCCTGATGCTTAGTTTTCCTTTATAATGAAAGTTGCTTTAGAGTTCTCCATACTTTTTATTGCTACCTTTTAATTCCTGTAAACAGCTTTTGTTTGCCACTTCATTCCATATTTTTTATTTTGATACATATCATGTATAAAATTATATATAATACATATGTATTCTTTAAAGAATAATAAACTGAACTCATATATGTATTACCAGCCTAAGAAATAGCGCATTTCTAATTGGCGTGAGATGGTATCTCAATGTGGTTTTGATTTGCATTTCTCTAATGACCAGTGATGATGAGCATTTTTTCATATGTTTCTTGGCCACATAAATGTCTTCTTTTGAAAAGTGTTCATAGTCTTTGCCCACTTTTGGATGGGGCTTGTTTTTTTCTTGTAAATCTGCTTTATTTCTTTGTAGATTCTGGATATTAGTCCTTTGTCAGATGGGTAGCTTACAAAATTTTTTTCCCATTCTATGGGTTGCTGGTTCACTCTAATAATAGTTTATTTTGCTGTGTAGAAGCTCTTAAGTTTAATTATATTCCATTTGTCTATTTTGGCTTTTGTTGCCATTGCTTTTGGTGTTTTAGTCATGAAGTCCTTGCCTATGCCTATGTCCTGAATGGTATTGCTTAGGTTTTTTTCTAGAGTTTTTGATGGTGTTAGGTCTTATGTTTAAAACTTCAATCTATCTGGAGTTAATTTTCGTGTAAGATGTAAGGAAGTGATCCAGTTTCTGCACATGGTTAGCCAGTTTTCCCAACACAATTTATTAAATAGGGAATCCTTTCCCCCATGCTTGTTAAAGATCAGGTGGTTGTAGACGTGTGACATTAATTCCGAGGCCTCTGTTCTGTTCCATTGGTCTATATCTGTTTTGGTATGAGTACCATGCTGTTTTGATTACTGTAGCCTTGTAGTGTAGTTTGAAGTCAAGTAGTGTGATGCCTCCAGCTTTGTTCTTTTTGTTTAGGATCATTAAAAAATCTGTAGACAACAGATGCTGGAGAGGATGTGGAGAAATAGGAACACTTTTACACTGTTGGTGAGAATATAAATTAGTTCAACCATTGTGCAAGACACTGTGATGATTCCTCAAGGATCGAGAAATAGAAATACCATTTGACCCAGCAATCCCATTACTGGGTATATACCCAAAGGATTGTAAATCATTCTGTTATAAAGATACATGCACATGTATGTTCATTGTGGCACTGTTTACCATAGCAAAGACCTGGAACCAACCCAAATGCCCATCAGCGACAGACTGGACAAAGAAAATGTGGCACATATATACCATGGAATACTACATAACCATAAAAAAGACGAGTTCATGTCCTTTATAGGGACATGGTTGAATCTGGAAACCTCATTCTCAGCAAACTGACACAAGAACAGAAAACCAAACACCACATGTTCTCACTCATAAGTGGGTGTTGAACAGTGAGAACACATGGACACAGGGAGGGGAGCATCACACACTGGGGTCTATTAGGGGGTAGGGGGCTAGGGGAGTGATAGCAGGGGATGGGGAGGTTGGGGAGGGATAACATTGGGAGACATGCCAGATGTAGGTGACCAGGGGATGGAGGTGGTAAACCACCATGGCATGTGTGTACCTATGCAACAATCCTGCAAGATCTGCACATGTACTCCAGAACTTAAAGTATAATTTAAAAAAATAGTGCATTTCTAGAACAGTTGAAACCCTCTTAGATATCTCTCCAATCTTATCCCTCGTCCACCCTACCCTCTGACCTGGATGTCATCACTATCCTAAATTCTGTGCTTCCACGCTTCCAGATTCTCAGTTCTGTTCCATTGGTATATTTTCCTATGCCTGTACGAATCACATATTCGGAATCACTTTAGCCTTGTTAGGAGTCTTGATATGTGGCAGGGAAAATCTCACATTATTAATCTCCTTCAGGAGGATCTTGATTATTTTCTGGCCCTTTTGAAATATGTGTACAATTTAGAATTAGCTTATCAAGTGACACACACACATATCCTGCTGGGATCTTGATGGTAAATGCATCTAATAGATGGGACACTGGTGATAATGAAATTAAGTGCTTTTATTCATTAGATCTTTTTCTTCCAACTTTTTATTGTGAAATATTTCAAAAGAAGTAAAATGATTACTCATATATTTCCCATTTAAATTCAACAGTTGTTAAGATTTGCTACATCTGCTGTGAGTATAATTTCCCCCTTTTCTTTTTGATCATGAATTTGCAGTGTAAAGGGTTAGTATAGCAATCTTTCAGTGATGACAAATTGATTTAACAAAACCTATTTGAAAATATTTTGCAGATATGATACTTGCTGTACTTCCGCTAAAAACAGACAATCTCCATAGAACATTGAACAATACCTGTACGGCAGGAAGCACATAGCACCCTCCTTCCCTAATTTTCAGTCTATATTCAAATCTCAATTGTCTCCAGATTCTATTATACAGCCTCTTTTTTTTTTTTCCTAGCCAGAGTACAGTCAAGACCCATATATTGTTATTTACTGATATGGTTTTTCTTTAGCCGGTTCTCGAGAAGTTCTGATACATTATTTTATGGCATTGACTTCTGCAACTCAGATGTGTTGTAGAGTGCTTTGTATTCTGAATTTGTCTGAATACGAAGCTGTGATGTGTGGGATGCGTTTGCCTTGTTTTTCCTTCCTGTACACTGAAGGAAGGCCTGCAGACTAGACTGAGTTCAGGTTTGCTGTGTGGCCAGCAGACTGTGTAGGTGATGCTGTCACTTCTCAGTCCATCACATCGGGAGGTACATGAGGTCAGGTTGTCCCACTGTTACTGATGCTCAATGGATCACCTAATTAAGCTGGTGATCACCAAATATTTGTATTCTGTTTTCCTTAAACATGAGCAAGTCACTTCTAAGGTAATTATTTTGGGTTGAATTGTGTTCCCCATCAAAAAGATACGTTGGAGTCCTGTCCCCAAGTACCTTAGAATGAGACCCCTATTTGGAAATAGGATCTTTACAGAGATTAAGTTAAAGCGGTTAGGGTGAAACCTAATACAATGTGCCTGGTGTTTTTTTGTTTGTTTGTTTTTGTTGTTGTTGTTGTTATTATTGTTTAGAGACAGAGTCACCCAGGCTGCAGTGCAATGGTGTAATCTCAGCTCACTGCAGCCTCTGCCCCCTGGGTTCCAGTGATTCTCATGCCTCTGAGCCTCCTGGGAAGCTAGGATCACAGGAGCATGCCATCACACCCAGCTAATTTTTGTGTTTTTAGTAGAGACAGGGTTTTGCTATGTTGGCTGGGCTGGTCTTGAACTCTTGACCACTGATGTTCTTATAAAATAGAGAAGCTTGGACACAGAGACAGATACATGTAGGGGAAAGATGATGCAAAGAGACACAGTGAGAAGATGGCTACCTACAAGCCAAGGAGAGAGGCCTGGAATGGATCCCTCCCTCAGAGGTCTCAGGAGGAAGCACCTGGTCAGCGCCTTGATCCTTGAACTTCTGCATTCCAGAACCAGGAGACACTACATTTCTGTTACTTCAGCCACTCAGTGGATGGCATTTCACTACAGCAGCTTTAGCAAACTAATACGGTCATATTTGGCACCATGGAAATATCTTGTTGGCCATCATTTTCTGATTCTAGCATTTCTTCTGCATTTATTTTTAAAAGCTTTCCCTCATCATTTGGGAATAAAGCACAATTTCTCCCGAAAAGTTAGGGTGAATGCTTACTTTTTTCCCTTTAATTTTTGATGTTCAGAATAAGGAATTGGTGTACTAATGATACTTAGTAATGAAAATTTTCATTTTTCTTTCCTTTGTTTTTTGATTATCACTGGACTTATAGATTTTGATTTTATTCAGTGTTTTCTAGTGACTTGTAGTTATTAAGTGTTCCTTTTGCTACTCAAAGTGTCCTGAATTTGGCCGGTGAGAACTCCTTTAAGCTGATTCTTGGATCCTCTTGACATGTTCCAGTGGTTGTTGAGAGCTTCCTTGCTTTTTGGCACAAAAATATATCTCAAGCTCACCTGGTACTTTTCCTTCCTCAGACTCAGAATTAGTCACTTGTCCTACTGATCAATATTTATTTCCCAATATTTTACTACTAGCAAGAATCCCATGTGAAAGACGTTTTGCATGTGTTGTCTCTTTTAGTGAAGGTGTATCTTCAAGGGAGATTTCCAGAGAGTACTGCTTCATCAAAAGGTAATTCACATTTTTTATTTCCATCCTAGAAATTCTTTTAAGAAGAAAAAAGATGTTAAGGAGAAATAAGTGGTAAGCAAATCATCACACCAAGAGAACTGGCCATCCAAACAAATGAGATCCCATCACATTTCACAAAACGCTTGCTACAATGAGCTTAGATGATTTGTATCAGAGGCAGAAATCCTAGAGATCATGTTGAGTGTAAATGAATAAGAGGAAGCATCATTGTGGCAATATTAATTCACTCAGAGGGCATATCCCAAAGGAAGACCAAGGAATTGGATTTAGCCGGTAGATACAATTCTTTAATGTTCTGCTGTTGGACGAAGCGGAAATTTTTGGACATGAAATGATGTGATATAAATACTATTCTAAAAGTTTTGTCAAAGCAGAGAGAATAAATCTTTCGCCAGCCACTCAGGACTCAGGAAGCGGAAAAGCTGGGATCCATTCTGGATCCCTGTGAGGAGAAGTAGCTGTAGCCAGCAACACGTGGAAACCCCCAGCCACCTGTGGTTTCTTTCTCCTTTATTACCCAGTATGTACAGGAGAAGAGAATGTAATTTAATGGTGTGTTTTCTTCAGTCTCAGAGCCAGGAAAATCATCCGGTTATCAATCAGTCACTGGAACTGGTTGGAATATTGTGGAAAGACCCTGGTCATCCTGAGAAGATTGTAAAGATGATAAGAAATGCAGACACAAATTCTGCAAGTTGCAAAGTGGAATCTTAAAGTCCGCAGATGCAGGACTCAGGAAACAGCCATTGCCAAAGTCAACTGGGTTTTGCAGTGGATTCCACTAGCAATGCAAGTGCTTTGCCCCTGTGGCCAGACAGCTTGATATGACAGTGAAAGCCAAGTGCTTGGATTTTTACTTTCCAGAAAGTACATACACAAATTTCCTTGTATTTTAACAAACAAGCAAACAAAAACAGTACATGGAAGAAACCTCAGGAAAACGCAGCGGGTCTTTTCCAAAGTCCTGCCAGTCCATGGCTCTGGCAGGCAGAGCTGTGTTGGAAAGGCGAAAGATTTTTGTGTCATATGCTTCAGATTATGCAAAGCATGAATGCAGCCCCGTCTTCAAATTAAAGGATCTTGATTTTTCTAGTCTTGACAAGATTTTGCCCTTCTAAGGATGCCCAAAATGCTTGGACTAAGAGGAAAGTAGTCTGCACATTTTGTATTTATAAAAATTGACACAGCCAGCTTTCATTTAAAGATAAAATTAGACAAAAGCTTAGGCAGAAGCTTCTGGTACTGCAAAGAAAAGAAAAAATTTAACAGAAAATGAGGGAGAAAGATGTTTCGTTTTTTT
>NW_016107390.1:5205111-5212272 GCF_001604975.1 Cebus imitator
GAGTTCCACTCTTATTACCCAGGCTGGAGTGCAATGGCATGATCTCGGCTCACTGCAACCTCCACCTCCTGGGTTCAGGCAATTCTCCTGCCTCAGCCTCCTGAGTATCTGGGATTACAGGCATGTGCCACCATGCCCAGCTAATGTTTTGTATTTTTAGTAGAGACAGGATTTCACCATGTTGACCAGGATGATCTCGATCTCTTGACCTCGTGATCCACCCGCCTCAGCCAGATATTTCTAAAAATCAAGCATGGTCCGAGCAGAAACCCTGCCCTCCCCGCCCCCCCCAAAAAAAGGAAAAGAAAGGAAAAAAAAGTAAATGAAAAACAAGGAAAAGGAGAAAAGGGGCTTTAATATAAAAATGAGGGCATAGAGAAATGTCTTAAATGTACAAAAGTCTTGCAAGTTAAATATAAATTGAATTAATAAAGGAAAAAATTTGAGATCTCTTCATTACACTTCGTATACATGTGTCAAAATATCACACTGTAACCCATAAATATGTACATTGATTGTGTCAATTAAAAATAGTTATAAAAGGAAAAATACATTTTAAAAAATGAGCTTACTAATGAGAGATGGAAAAAATTCAAGCTAAAAACATAGGACTCTTGGAACTGAGATAGAATCGCTGATTCCGTTTAGCAGCTGCTAAGCATGAGAGAAAAGGGAAGTGCAGGAGAATGATGTGCTGGATCCACATTTGGTAGACAGCTGACATTTGTTTCTACCACAAATCAGAATTCAATGAAGAAGCTAATTCTGTCCTGAAAGCTATCACTTTAAACCTAAGAGAAATGAGTTTTATACCTGCAAATATTTTGCTAAAAACATATCAGTCCTTGAAGACATGTAACAGAAGAGATGTAAAACCTTTTTGAATATAATTAATAACCATCAATATTTATTTTGACGAAACATGTATAATTAAAGCTCTTATTTTTCCTAAGGAGGCTTTATGCCTGTTTTTAATATAAAATACTAATGTGATAAATATCTTATTAGCTGTTTAAGATGTTTTCAGTCAGGAAGGTTTCTCCTGATAACTAGTTCCCCCCATTGCCAGAAAGATATTTTCTTTCTTTTTTTTTTTTTTATTTTTTTTCATTTTAGGTTTTGGGGTACATGTGAAGAACATGCAAGATTGTTGCATAGGTACACACGTGGCAGTGTGATTTGCTGCCCTCCTCTCCATCACCTACATCTGGCATTTCTCCCCTTGCTATCTCTCCCCAACTCCCCACCCCCCACCGTCCCTCCCCTATTTCCCCTCAACAGACCCCAATGTGTAGTGCTCCCCTCCCTGTGTCCATGTGTTCTCATTGTTCAACACCCGCCTATGAGTGAGAACATGCGGAAAGACATTTTCTATTCATTTTTCAGTGTTCCTCCAACCATCCTTACTTACCACACCAGTGAAGATGCATTTATCAAGCTCTTTCTACAAGCTCCTTGAAGCCAAGTCGATTAGGCACTTCTCTTTCTTGACTTGACAGCTTAGTGACCTGGGGCAGAGTTAAATGTTCCCTCCTGCTTGAAACACTGTCTGTTCTCAGGCCACCACTCCCACCTCTCAGCCTCTCCTGCCTTTGTTCCTGGCTCCTCCTCTCATCTGCCTCTCCAGGGCACAGTGCTATAGGGCTTGGCCTCAGGCTCACTTTTCAATTCTATCTCCATTCTTTCCCTTGATGATCTCTTTTAGTCCCACTGTGTTAAATGCCATGATTAATACTGCCGTTGTCAGTCTTCACCCACTTACTTGGCATTACCCGTTAATATTAATCTCACTTAAAATTTCCAAAACACAACCCTTGATAACTTTCACCTCGTTCCAAACCTCTTCTGTGCTCAGTTTTTTGTTTTTGTTTTTGTTTGCGTCAAAGTCTCTGCTATCAGTTGCCTGAGTCAAACCCTGGGAAACATCCACCATCCCTCCTTTCCCTCATGCACACCCCAAACAGCCAGTGTGTCAGCTGCCTCTCCAGTTCTAATTCCAAGACAAATTTTGGATTCCCTCACTTAGTTTTATCTCTTAAGTCATTTGTCTCTTGTTGGCACTGGTGAACAGGTGGACTCCTAACTGTTCTGGATCCCACGCTTGTCCTCTTAAAGCCTATTCTCGGGCGGCAGCCAGAGCAATAGATCGGAAAAGTTCAAGCACCCTTCCTGTTTTCTTTCCCTAACATTTGTTGGAGGCACCAGTGGGTTTGGAGCTAAGTGGGGAAGCCGTTTGAGGGAGGCAATAGTCTGGCAGGGTTGAAAGGATTGGTGGTATATAGGGGAAGTGACCAAATAGTTACAAATATTAAATAGACTGGGAGCCAGGCTTCCTACTATCAGTAAAGGGAATTTTTACAAAATGAAAAGAGGGAAGTGTTGATTGTATGCCCATAAAACTTTTCCTGGATGCTGTTGTGCTCAAGGTTCAGGTGAAGATTTGCATATTGCTGTGTTTCTTGGAAGACAGTTTTTCCCCTTTTCCTTGGCATCTAACATGTTAACAATGGCTGGTGGTGCTCCCACTCCAAACTTATACACATGGCTTTATTTGCACAAACCTTTGACATTAGGTGGGGTGAAAACAGGTACATGCAGAGAAGAATACACTAAGAGGGTAAGGAGTGGGCAGCCAAGGCCCAGGTATGCTCTAGCATGGGAGCCATCTGAAGGACAGCTGAGTAGATGATAGGTAAGAACACAGATTTCACCTGGGAATGCAAGTCTCTAAATGTGGATGACCTCAGGGCACACCATACACAGAAGGGCAAACAAAGTCCTGTTACGTTTAAGTTGAGTGGGAGGCTGGTTACTCCACGTCTTCCACTGCTGGACACATATGTTTAGCTAGTTGCTTCCTAGACAGGAGAAGCAGAAATGCCATCTAAAATTGGCTCTATTGGAATGTGGAAGAAAAGTTCTGAAGTATGAAAGACCTAGGAATGAGAGGAGAGGGAACCAGAGGCACAGAAAAAGGCTTTGGGTTATTTAGGGAGAGACCTACGTAGGAAGGAAAAGCTGATAAAGTCCAAACCTTCCAGTTCTTGGTTGTTTTCCTTTCTCTTCTATGTTTTTTAATTTATTATTTATTTATTTATTTATTTATTTTTTTAATAGATAGATTCTTGCTTTCTCACCCAGACTGGAGTACAGTGGTGTGATCTCTGCTTGCTGCAAGATCCTCCACCTGCCAGGTTCAAGTGATTCTCATGTCTCAGCCTCCTGAGTAGCTGGGATTACAGGCATGCATCAACACTCCCGGCTAATTTGTGTATTTTTTGTAGAGACAGAGTTTTGCCATGTTGGCCAGGCTGGTCTTGAACTCCTGGCCTCAAGTGATCCACCTGCCTCAGCCTACAAAAGTGCATGGATTACAGGTGCGAGCCACAATGCTAGATGGTTTTTTAATTGTGGTAAAATACGCATAACATAAAATTTACCATTTTAACCATTCTTAAGTGTACGGTTTAGTAGTTTTAAGTACATTCATGTTGTTGTGCTATCATTGCCACCATCCATCCACAGAACTTTTTTCATCTTGCAGACCTGGAATTCTATACCCATTAAGCAATTGCTCCCCATTCCTCCCTTTTCCCTAGCCCCTGGTAATCACTGTTCTACTTTTGTCTCTTTGAATTTGGCTACTCTAAGTACCTCATGTAAGTAGAAATCATACATTTGTCTTTTTGTGTCAGGATTATTTCACTAAGTATGTTTTCAAGTTCACTTATTGTTGTGGCATGTGTTAGAATTTCTTTTTCTTTTAAGGTGGAATAATAATTTGTTCTATGTACATATTACTTTTTGTTGATCCCTTCATCTGCTAATTTGTTTTTGTTTTTTTTCATCTGCTAATTTGTATTGTTTCTACACTTTGGCTATTATGAATAATGCTGCTAAGAACCTTGTTGTACAAATCTCTGTTTGAGTCCCTGCTTTCCATTCTTTTTGATGTATACCTAGGAATGGAATCACTGGATCATAAGGTAATCTTATCTTAAATTTATTTTTTGAGAAACCACACTATCTTTTACAGTGGTTGCAACATTTTACATTCCCACTAACAATGCATAGGGTTCTGATCTCTCCACTTTCACACTAATATTTGTTATTTTTCACTTTTTGGTTACTTGTCATCCTGAGTGTGAAGTCATCCTAATGAGTGCGAAGTATCTAATTGTGGTTTTGATTTTTCATTTTTCTATAGTAATGTTGAACATCTTTTCATGTGCTTATTAATCATTTGTGTATTTACTTTGGAGAAATGTCCATTGAAGTCCTTCACTCATTTTTAAATTGAGTTGTTTGTATTTTTTGTTGTTAAGTTTGTTGTTTTATTTATTTACCTGCTTTTTCCCTTAGGAGCTGTACATGTCTGGGATATCAACCTTCCATGTGAGGTTGTACTGGGACCTGGGTCATGTCGCTATCTAGAATATGAAATCTTATTTCTTAGGCTGAGTGGCATGGCATCCATTCTCAGAAGCTTTTGTTGAAAGAAGCTGTGTTTACTGTTGAAGAATGAAACTCTCCTCTGGGAGGCAAGCAGTTATGATATCCCAATTTGATGTCCTTGCAGAGCCAGCAGTGCTGCTCAGACCTCTCCAAAGAAAACTGGATAGCACAGCTCTTAGGGCATGGCTGAGAAGAATGGGGGCCTTTAGAATGAGACAGACAGCACAGTTGACTGCACAGTGGCATCCAAGATATAGATGCCAGAATAGCGTAATAGAACCATTATCTGCCCAGATGCAGCCCTAAACAAACCTCTAGCCTGTTTCTGCTACCTGCAGACTCTGAGAGAAAGGCTAGGATGTGCTGGGTAGGGCTAGGCTGGATGGTTAGGTAGCTCAGGGATATTGACCAAAGACAGAGGGGTAGGATAGATGAGACAGGGAGTGACAGCCAAGCATGCAAAATGGCTTTGTAAACTGTAAAGCCACAGGAAAATAGGTGCTGGTGATTGCCGTCCCTGTATGTAAAAGCACAGGGGCCAAGGCCCTTGACTCCTGAAGCTTTGCTGAAAAAAATCAACTTGCAAAAGGCAGATTAATTAGAGAAAGGCATAAAAATTATTTATTTTGTCAACACAGGAGGCTTCAGAATGAAGACTCAAGGATATGCTGTAGATTGTCCATTTTTATGCTGAAGTTTAGCAACGTATGAACAGCGTGTAGAAATATAATTAGACTAAAAGGGTAAGACCTAATGCTAATAGATGGAGCAAGGAAACCCAGCAAGTCTTGTCTGTCTAGACTTTTCTTGGCCTTTCTGTGCAACATTTCTTCCTTCTGGATGTGGGGCAGGGCTGTCTCTGGAATAGGGGTCTTATGACCCACATAATTTCCTTATGGCCAATTTTTATACGGAACGGCAGAGGGGAACGTTATAGTAATATTAAGTTTTATGGCTGGCTTTATATTCTGGTTTCTTTAGCATTCTGGTTTCTATGGGTAGCCCCGGGGAAGAATGGCATTGAGAGAGAGGCGGGCAGGTGAGGGTTAAAGAAAAATATTTGCTTCTGAGGGTGTCATTTTGGGGTCTTGTTTTCAGAGCCCTAAGAAAACCTGGGCGATGAAGGAAAATGTCAGCCTCTCTGATGAATGGAGAAACTGAAAAAGCATTTCTCTTCTGAAAGAGAAAACGCATATGTAAATCATGCTTATCCCTTTTCCTTTTCCTGCTTCTGTGATCTAATAACTTACTTTGTGTGTTAGGAGTTTGGGTGGTTTGTGCTGCTTTTGAGGGAATAATAGGTATGTTGTGGTACAGAAGCACAAAGAATTGAAGAGCAATTGCTATCAATGACTAAATGAGAGGGAGATGTATGAATAGCCTGACAGCAACTCCACAGAGCTTTCTTTCACTCTGTAACCATAGTAAACCTGCACTCTCCTTGTAGTTAGTGACTGCTATATGAACAGCGACTGGATAAAACATTGTGGCTCAGTGTGGTGCTTTGTTCAGACATTCTCATACTCTACCTGGCTCCACAAGGCAGAGCTTTTTGAGATCATCCTGCTGGTATGTAGAAATAGCTGTTGCTGTGGTCATAGCTTATGATGGGCTTCTACCTGAGTCTTTGAAAAAACAAATAGATAAATTTTAAAAATTAACAGTGAGGAGAAGGTAAATTGAGGCATATTCAGGAGCCACAGGTTACGTTTTATTCCTTCAGTGATGTAAGGTCCTCTACATCTTTTTAAATATCTACTAAAATGTTTAACTTCTTCCTTTCTTCTTTCTACTACCAGTGAGCTCACTCTGTAAGATTTCATTTATTACCTCTTGCCTCAGGTTGTCATCATTTGTATTTCTGTAGGCCCCTTGTAATCAGAGCAGAGGGATAGTTTCTTAAAGCCCGATGCAAGCTCTGCTCTGGATTGGACATTGAATCAAGAGGAGGTTTCGGTGTCAGGGAGCATTGGCAGATTTGAAAGAGAGCAAGAGCAGTGGTGGGTTTGGAAAGCATTGAAGGGATTAAAAAAAGAAGAAGAAGAAGAAGGAGGTCCAGAGAGAAAGAGAGAGAGAGAGAGAGATTGAAAGAAGGAGGAGAACAGGGGAAGGAGAAAGGAGTTAGGGCAGAGGTTCATTCAAACTTAATTTCCATTCTCTGTCTTGCTATTTTTAAAAAGATGCCCTCTGTACCACATATGATTTATTTTGTATGCTAATATGGGCTCAGAGTGTTTAACTTTTTGCTTGACAAATTTTGCAAATCAATATGTTTCTGTTATGGGAATCAGTGGAAGTTTATAAGTAGTAAAATAAATAAATAAATGACCAGAGTTGTAAAACAGAAGAATTATTGATTTATTAGCCTTTGCCATTTTTTAATTTATTCACTTACTCATCACTCATTTAACAAATATTTATTGAACATGTCTGCAGGCATTATGGATCTAGGCAAGATCCTAGAACTCGAGGAGCTCAATATAGTGGAAGAGACTGAAGGTAGAAAATGAACTAGTGCATATTTAACACTGAATTTATTACTATAAAAGCAAGTGGGGGTTTTGCCACTAAAAGTAATGGCAATAAATTACCAATTACAAATGGTAATTTGTTAATGATAAATGGTAATTTATTACCATTACTTTTTTTTTTTTTTTTTTTTTTTTTTTTTTTTTTTTTTTTTTTTTTTTTTTTTTTTTTTTTTTT
>NW_016107390.1:5212417-5215572 GCF_001604975.1 Cebus imitator
GTAGAGACGGGGTTTCACCATGTTGACCAGGATGGTCTTGATCTCTTGACCTCGTGATCCACCCGCCTCGGCCTCCCACAGTGCTGGGATTACAGGCTTGAGCCACTGCGCCCGGCCTTACCATTACTTTTAATGGCAAAACCTACAATTACTTTTGTACCAATTGAAATACAACTACTTGAAAAGGAATGAATCATCTAGATTGCTACAGAAATCATTTTCATTCTGGTCCAGTAAAAACAATGAGAAAAACAACGAGAATTTCCTAAAACAAACACATCCCTTAGTGCCATTGAGATCACTTTAGTTAGGCATGGGACAATAAGAAAACTGTGTAACTGATGTTCATTTTTCAATTAAAGATAAACTGAGGTAGATAGAGACCTTTTGCAATTTTTATAAGGAATTTGAAGAGGAAATTGAACAATTCTGTTCCCTGTCGAGGTCATGATCATTGCAGAACCCCATATTCCTCTTTGCACACGGAAGACATTAGATACAGATCTGCTGAATAAATTCTTCAATAGTGTATCCTAAAACAGTAGGGCCAAAAATATATTTAAGTCTCTGTATTCTTTTTGTATCAAGATAATGCTGACCTCATGTAATGAATTGGGAAGCGTTTTCATGTTCATGTTGTGGAATATATTGAGTAGAACTGGCACTATTTACCTCTCAAATGTTGGCAGAACTCACTAACGATGCTACTTAAACCCGGAGTGTTTACTGTGGGAAGCTTTTTAACTGAAAACTCATTTTCTTTCATTGATATGAGGGTATTTGGGTTAGCTATCTTTTTTGAGTGAGCTTTAGTAATTTTTTTTTTGACTGGTGGGGGTAGAATTTATTAGAATGTGCCTTAATGCAGGCACTGGGGGCTTGCCCATGGTGCACTTGATATACAAAGCCTAGACATTCTGCCAATTTTTCTTGAGTAATGACACTAGGAATTTGACAATCAGGTGAATATTACATACAAGCTTATTTTCTATAACACTTCCATGGCCAACAGCCACAGCCAGACACGGCACCCTTGTCATCTCGAACTTGATTGTGGACTTCACCTCATTCACTTTGTTTTCATTGTGTGTCCGCAGGGAAGGGAACGTGTCAGCCCTATGTAGGTCTGGGCCAAGGATTTATGGGATTGTTTGATCAATGATTCTGAGGCCAAAAGGGCATCCTACTTCTTGGCCAGCTTCTTGACCAGTTTCTTGTTCAGGTAGGGTGTTTTCAGCACCTCGGTGTCCGTGTAGGAGATGTCCACAGCCTTGGCCTTGTTACAGTGCTGCTGGTCCCCCAGGACACACACTTTGAGTGGGGGATAGACTTACACCTGACGGTGCCCGAGAAGCATTTGTCCTTCTGAGGATCGTAGTTCATCAAACTGATCTGCAACTCCAGTTTCCAAAAACGTGGGGCACTTGCACTGGTTCCATGCAGGACCTTCCGCACCATCTCATACAGGGCGTCCTGAGAGACTTTGCTGCTCATGGATCCTCATGGCATGGTAACTGGAAAAGGAGCTTTAGTAATTTTTATCTTACAAAAACTTGTTCACTTTATCTACACTGATAAATTTCTTATTGTGAATTTGTTCATGACATCCCCTTATTATTATTTTTTATTTTGTGTAGGATCTGCTGTACTGTTTCTCATGGAGATATTTTATCTCTTTTTTTCCGCTTGTCTGTATTGCTATTGACAGCTTCAAAGAATCAGACTTTGGTTTCACCGATTTTTATATGCATGGTTTTGTTTTCTGGTTTTTCTTTCACTGAATTCTGCTCTTTATTATTTCTATTCTCTTGCCTATTTTAGTTTAATTTATTCTTTTTCCTTTTTACATTCTTAGAAATTTATCATTTAAAGCCTTGCTTTTTTCATTTTTCCCCTTTTTTTTTCTTTTCTTTTCTTTTTTTTTTTTTTTTTTGTGACAGAGTCTCGCTCTGTCACCAAGGCTGGAGTGCAGTAGCGTAATCTCAGCTCACTGCAACCTCTGCCTCCCAGGTTTAAGTGATTCTCATGCCTCAGCCTCCCATGTAGTTGGTATTTCAGGTGTGTGCCACCATATCCAGCTAAATTTGTATTTTTAGTAGAGACGGGGTTTTACCATGTTGGTCAGGTTGGTCTCAAACTCGTGGCCTTGAGTGATCCACCCAAGTGGCCTCCCAAAGTGCTGGATTACAGACATGAGCCATGCTACTGGCTTACTAAAATTCTTTTAACTTGATAGAGACTTGTTTTAAAGCCTAGAATAAGATCCATTTTGGTAAATGGTCTATGTCCTCTTAAATAAAAGAATTCTGCTATCTATTTAGTGGAATGTTCCATAAATGTCAGTTCAGTAAAGCCAGTTGATAGTATTTTTTAATTCCTCTGTGAAAATATTGATATGTTATTTACTTGTTCTATCCACTAGTGAAAAAGGGGTTTCAAAGTCACTAAATAGTTAAGGACTTTAAAATTTCTCTTTAAGTTCTGTTAGCTTTTGCTTTATGTATTTTTAAGCTCTCTTTTTAGGTACATAAAAGTTTAGTTCTGTCCTCTTGATGAATCTACCCCTTTACCATTGTAAAATTACTCTATTACATCTTTCTCAAATTTTGATACTTTTTGGCCATTATATTTTTCAAATATTTTTTTTCTGTCTCTTCTCCTTCAGAGGTTGCAAGGACATATATATTAGGTTTCTTGTGTTGTCACTGATTTTCTGTTCATCTACTATTTTTTATTTGTCTTTTCATGGAGTTCATTAACATTTTCACATGTTGTGCCTAATCTGCTATGAATCCCATTCAGTGTATTTATCATTTCTAGAATTTAGATGTGTGTCTTTTGCTATATCCTTTAAAATCTCTCTTTAGCATACTTAGCTTCTCAAACATATAGAATATAGCTACAGTAAAGTTATAGTGTTTTTTAAATAACTGTGTCTACTGATTTGATTATCTGTATCATTTCTTAGTTGACTTCAATTGCTTAATTGTTTTTCTCACTGTGGATCAGCTTCATGTTTCTTGGCATGTCTGGTAGATTTTATGGATGCCAGATGTTGTGGATTTGATTTTATTCTGTGCTGGATATTATAATATTTTTAAAATATTCTTTAGTTTTATTAAGTATAATTACTAGTTACTGGTGAACAATTTGGG
>NW_016107390.1:5215725-5233575 GCF_001604975.1 Cebus imitator
TAGAGACTGGGCCTCACCATGTTGCCTAAGCTGGAGTACAGTGGCTGTTCACAGGCCGCCATGCCCAAATTTGAGGCTTGCTTTTTATGATTTTTTTTTTTCCTTTAAGGAGAGACCAAAGCAGCCATAGTCTAGGGCTAATTGTTTTCTGTTTTATTTTCCAGACACTATCTTTCTAATTACTCTACTTCCTATGCATTACAACATACATGTACACTCTGAATGCAACACCACCTTTTTCTGGCCTTGTGTATGTGTTGGCTATTATTCCAACTGCTCTTTCCAGGCAGGTATTTCCCAGGGGACAGGTAGCTCCTCACAGCTGTGTGCCAATCAGCACTCAGCTGAAGACTCAAGGAGACCTGAAGATCTTCCATGCTTCTCTGTGAGGATTTTTCTCTATCTAGAATTCTGCGCTGCCAACTCCAGCCTTTCTGAAATCCCACCTCCTTCCCCGCAAGTTAGAGATTTTGGTGGACTCTTCCAGGGTTCCGCATTTCTGTGCCATGGCAAGAAAGCTCCCTTAGTGTGGGTCTGGCCCTCAGCAGGATGCTCTGGGCTGGTGATGTACATTTGCAGATTACTGGAATGTACAGCCAAGGATTCCTTGGGAGTAAAATAAAGTCCCTCAGGAAAGTGGTACAGAGTGAGAAGAGAAAATCCTAAGATAGAGCCATAAGGAACATGGAAATATATGTAGGAAGTGAAGTAATAACTCTGTTATAAGAATTTTAGAGAAATGCCCCTAAGTCATTTGTAGTCTAGACTTTCTGCTGTGATTCCATAGCATAGTCATTACCAAAAAGTTTGATAAGTCACCAGAGGAGGTTACTCTGGATCTACTGGGTGTCCTGCTTCCTTTGGGAACATGACTAGGAGCTCAAGATAACAGCATATCTAGAATCATAGGAAAGTCCTACAATCCCAGGAATACAATATCCCCACAGATCAAGGCAGTGTTCAACCTTCGTTTCTACAGTAATGGACCAACCTGGTAAGTTAACAAAAAGTAATGATAATAACAATAATCATAGTGAAAATTAAGTAGAAAATGAAGGAGTCAAAAAGAAAGTGAAAAAGGGAAAAGTCTGCATCTACAAAACAGATATAGAGATTTTGGATTTCTAGACCTAAACTAAATATCCAGACTGTCTCCTACTGTTTGGTTCACCTTGGACAGCTCAATAACCAAATGTCTTTGAGTCCCAGTTTGCATATTTTTCATATAGGGAATAATTATACTAGAACTTCCAGCTTTGTAAATTTTAAGAACTGTACACATCAAAGTGTTACTTTTAAGACTTGGTCATGATTTTGTTTTAAAAAAATTTGTCATGGTAAATAAATGACAAAGATATTAATAATTTTAATTTTTGAATAATTTTTGCACATTTTCATTTTTACCTCTAGAGTCATAGGCACAAATTCCTTTTTTTCTCTTTAAATGAAATGAGGTCTCAGTATGTGGGCCAGGGTAGTCTTGAACTCTTGGCTTCAAGCAGTCCTCCCACCTTGGCCTCCCAAAGTGCTGGGACTACAGGCATGAGCCACTGCCCCACCCTAGGTGCAAATTCCTTTTAAGAGCTTGTTCGATGATATAAAAGCCCAGCTTGAAAATTTCAAGTTTAATACTCTCTCTAGTTAGAGATAATATATCTCTGTTTCTGTATTTGAGTTAAAACATAATTGTTAAGGATATGACATTCAAATATTTTGAATGTTAGCATTTTTTAAGATTTACTTCTTGACCAAGAAGGCAATTCTTTCCATTTGCATGTAAACTGTGAAAAGTACAGATTGGCTGATGCTCTATAATAGCATTTTAAATTTTGTTTTTTCTTGATCAGTGAAGTTTAGGTTATAAACATGTTTATGGAGTCTCCTTAAAACTGCTTCCCTTGATTAAATTCAATAAAAACAGAAAATGTAGTTCAAATTGATTTCTGGAATTACCTGTTAAGGATTTGAAAATTAATGTCTCTTGGTTCCCTGGAGTTTGATATCGTTTATGTGGCTCTTATGCTATCATTTGAACAGAATCTTTCAATTCTGATGAGATGGAAATTAAATGAGACTAAGGAAAGTAGTGGCATGACCTTATATTGTTATAGTACATTGTTCCAAAGAGAGATTTAAAAATGAGAATCAGAGTCTGAATTCTTCTTCTTTGGCAAATGGAAATAACTAGCTAAACTTCTTCTTTTAATAGAATTTAATAATATAAAATTAAACTAATAGAAGTTAAATTCATGAGAGTTACCACATTAAAGTACTTCCAAAAGCATACAAAGTAGCCAGAGTTCTTACTTCTCTATTGTGATTTGTTATAGCATTCAGAATAAAGATAAACACATCAATGATATTGTATTAACTTTGTAGGATTCATTCACTGAATGCCTGCTATGTACCTGGTACGGTATTTTCCAGCTGCTATCATCAGAATTGTTATTGCGATAACTAATTATATTTTCCTCAGTTAGACTATCTTCTGGATGGATTAATGTGAAAATTATTACATTACTTTAAATCTTATTAAAAGTTTTTTTTTTTTTTTTTTTTTTTTTTTTTTTTTTTTTNTTTTTGCTCGCTTCCATTTACAATGTCCAGGGAAACTGTATAAAATGAAAAAAAGTTTAATCACTTTTTTCTATTGTAAATGAGTGGCTTCGTGGAAGATTTTTAGGGTAAAGGAGACAATGGTATTTCCATGTATTGGAATGTTATGTAAACATTTAGAACTATGCTATGAAAGGACATTTAAGGGCACTAACATATGATCGAGTGCAAAAAGCAGAGTATAAACCTTACCTACAGCATGATACAATGATCAGATTGCTAGATAGGCAGATGGAATATAGGAAAGAACAAGAACAAAATATAAATGGCAGTTAGGTCTCAGTAGGATTATGAGTGATTTTCTTTTTACATTATGAGTGATTTTTTCAAAATAGTTAAAAGCAAACATTTTCTGATTATATAAATAATGAATATCATTAAAACAAATAAAACCTGAGGGCCAGGAGAAAACGTTTTCAGAATTTAAAAATATTATTTAAAATTATCTTTAAGCCACCACAAAGAAAAAAGGATAAATTACCAAATTTATATTTCTATCATTAGGGTGTATTTATCATGATCCTTTTAATGTGCCAAAATGAACTACTAGAAACTAGAAAAGTAATACAAAGGATCAATAAAACTAAAAAATTAAGAGTGGTATTTTCAAAAATAAAATTGACAAACCTTTGGCTGGACTAACCAAGAAAAGAAGAGAGAAAAGACTCAAATAAGTAAAATCAGAAATAAAAATGGAGACATTACAACTGATACCACAGAAACACAATCATAAGAAACAATTATGAACAATTATATGCCAACAAATTGGATGACCTAGAAGAAATACATTCCTAGACATATTGTCACGGATATCACCTGCAGGGGTCTGTCCTGCAGACTTGGATGCAGCGATGGATGAATAAAGTACACTGACACACAGATACTATGCTTTCCCAGTTCAGCTGAGGGTCTGTGGCTGCTTACAGACTCCCTGGAGAGTGCTGTAAAGAGATAGCAGCCGCCGGCCCCTACCACTCAGTGATACTCACTTTTATTCAGTAAAGTTTAATTGAAAAAGGCTTGAGTCAAAACTACTAGAGATTAAAGATTAAAGGACAGGTTCTGATGCCCAAAGAAAACAGCATTAGTGGGTAATTTTCCTGGTCGACCTCCCTGCGAGAGGGCCATCCAGCTCAAAGCTTAGTTTTAAGACCACATGAGCAAACAAGTTAGTTAGGTAAACTCCCCCACATACCCTAGCTATTTGCTTTACTTATTACCTAAATGTAACCTTCAGCCAAGAACTATAGAAAAACCCTCCCAAAAGGGTTTGAAACTGTATTCTGTAACTTTCTCTAATATGTTTCCCTTAATATTTTTGCTGCCACACTGAATGCATCCTCACATCTCCCCCTTTTCTGTTTTTATTATGCGGTTCTGTCAACTGAAGAGATGTCACAGTCACCAGTTTGTCAGGCAAGGCAGTCATTGCTTTTATTTCAGCTTTGCATCCTAGAAGTAACAAATAACAAAAGACAAATATGAGTACAATTAGCAACATTCTTTTCCAGTCAAAGAGTGGTCTCTAGGAGTGGGGGTCTAACCAGAAGAGAGGATCTTGCACATCCTCCCATATGGCTGTTTGTTGGATGTGTAGATCTATAGTGTGAAAGGATTCTAAAATTTTAGTTTTAAGTTGCTTTATGTCTGCTGTTAAATTGTCATGAAACGTTCCCTAGGGGTGTTGTCTCACCTTATCCCAACTACGTGTTGATTGATTCCATGGCAGAGAAGTGATACAGATATGTTTACGTTCCCAGTCACAGCTTAATTGCTGTAGTCATGCCAGTGCACCCTGTCGCTCTGCCACATATTCCACAGCAGCCACAAGGGCTTGCAGATGTGCAAGAATTTTTTGATCTATACCTTGCTGTAAGAGAAGTTCTTTAGACACATTTTAGGCCAGATTATCTGCAAAGGCAACTGTTTGTACTGACTCAGTAATAGATGCCACTGCAATGCTGGCTGTTGCCAGGACGACTGTGGCTGAGACTATAAAGGCCATGAGTGTAACTATGAATCTTTTCTGTCTGACCTGGGACAGGGCATGTTCTAAGGTGGCGAGGGCAGAGGAACCTTGCCAATCACATGTCACATTGACTGGTAGAAATGCCTCAGATTGTCTTCTTAATACCATGACACTAGTAATTTTTTAAATTAGATATGTTGTGATTAGTAATACATGAGGCAAACCAAGCCTATCCCTGCACCCAGGTTACAAACGTGGAGTGATATGTAGTGTCATCTGGCACCTTAGTCCAATGTGTGCCATTATTGAGGGACAGACCCTACTGGAGGTATATCTAGCTCTCCTGGCCAATCAGGTACATTGTTAGAAGCTGAGAAAGGGGTGTTTATTTAAGTAACAGGGTAGAAAAAAGGCAGATTTGAAGATGAGCTTAATAGAGTGTGGCAGATACAGGCTGTAGGTAGAGTGAGAGATTTAAAAAAAAAAAAATTACCTGGAGCGAATGATGTCTGTGTCCAGAGCAGGACTTGTTCAGCCTCCTGAGTCGTTCTCTTCAGCATTCTTTAGGTGATGTCTGGGGTTTGTGTGGTCCTTTAGGGTCGTTCCTAGTCTGGCTCAAGGTTTTTCTTCTTTCCATCTTTTGATGAGAATGTAGCCTCTAGGCTGGTGCTGGTGTACTGGGACTTGTAGGGGTTGTGCCTGTGCTAAGAGACTGTTTATAATCTTTGTTAAAGAGTAGGTTAGTGCTTAAAGAAAAACCTGTTGTGCTTTATTTTAACGTCTAGTTCATAGAAACACTGGATGGTATTTCTTTAACTTTAGCCAATATGTTTACACACAGAGTTTCTTTCACAATTAACGTTTTAAAACTTGCTCAGACCTTCAAAACAAAAATTATACCACATTTCCTGCATAAATTCCTGCCTATAACATTTTTCACAACTTTCACAGACAGTCTTTAACATGCCTTAACTTTCTTTTTCTCCTTCTCTCTTTCTTTACCTCTCATTCTCTTTGCCTCCTCTTTCTCTCTCTCTCTTCCCCCCTCTTATTTTTATGCTCTTTTTTTCCTTAATCTCACTTTGTGTTTATCTCTGATCTCTGTCTCTTCTCACCTTTCTCATACTGATTCTTTTCTTCTATTTCTCTAATCTTTGTTTCTGTCTTGAGAGGTTTTAGCAACGTGCTTTTCTACAGCTGATTGCAAGTTGTCATCTAAGTTTAGAAAATTAAGGGTAAATAAGGCATGTGCCATTAGTGTTGCCGTTTAAGATAGAAAACAGGTTTTGCAACTTATTAGTTAATTAGGAAATTCTTTACTGAGGAGCAAAGCTATCTCTAGCCTTTAATGGCTCCTTAACTAATTCATGGGTTCTCTGTAATTTTTCTCCCTTCGGAGGCTATTGTTCTACTATAATAGAATTTTCAGATAGCTATATTAGAGGTAGGGTTGGAATAACAACAGTGGCCATTATCAGAAAAAGGTCTTACAAATTCTTAAATTCTACCTGAACCTCAGCAGAGAATTACATGAAATTTTACTGTGGGCCACCTGCAGAGCTAGAGAGCAGCGGCGTGTGTCCTTGGCAGCGGTTGCTTTTCACTTGTGCTGCTCCCTCCCTGCAGCTGCATTCCCAGGAGCATTTGCTGGCTCTGGGTTTGTGAGCTTTCCTACTGCTCTTTGGCCCTATGGCTTCGGCTTCTAAGGCTTTTCCTTATCTTTTTACGTACATGATTTCATTGTCAATCTTGCACTACCAGGCAGGCTAAGAACTCCCCTTCCAATGCTGCTTGCTTATCTATTGGAGGAGGGGGCTCAGGCAAAACCTCTGTTTCCTCGTTGTTATTTTGGCCCAATAATAGTGTTATAGGGACCCATTGCCCTTGTGCATGATGTTGTTTAAGATTTCTCCCCACTTGTTCCAAGTGTTCAATGTCTGGCGTTCCTTCTTCTGGGAACCATGGACTTTGGGAAACAACAGTTTGCATTAGGTCCCTTTTCTGTTGAGCTGATAACTGTTGTCTCATGATGAAACCTCAGCCTGAACAGTACCTCCCTAAACTTGGTAATCCCCAGGAGGTACCAATGACTTACTGACTCACTGTTTTACTGACTCAACTGTGTGGTCTTCTGCACCTTCATATTCAGGAGGTCTGTCATTCTCCCTTTGCAGCAATGATCATGTTGGAGTCCTCTTCACCTGCTGAGGCTCCTCACATGAGGCACCAATGTTGAGGTCACCCCACATTGGGAACCACTCTTGGGGTCACCACCTGCAGGGATCTGTCCTGCAGACCCTGACTCAGTGAGGGATGAATAAAGTACACTGACACACAGATATTATGCCTTCCCAGTTCGGCTGAGGGTCCATGGCTGCTTACAGACTCCCTGGGGGGTGCTGTAAAGAGATAGCAGCCACTGGCCCCCACCATTTAGTGAGACTCACATTTATTTAGTAAAGTTTAATTGACACAGGCTTGAGTCAACTCCACTAGAGGTTAAAGATTAAATGACGGATTCCAATGCCCAAAGGAAGCACCATTAGTGGGCAATCTCTCTGGTTGACCTCTCCCCAAGAGAGCCATCCTGCTCAAAGGTTAGTTTTAAGACCACATGAGTAAACAAGTTAGTTAGGTAAACTCCCCCACATACCCTAGCTAATTGCTTTACTTATTAACTAAATGTAAAGGGGATTTAGGCTGCCTTCAGCCAAGAACTATAGAAAAAACCCTTAGGCCTTACAAAAGGGTTTGAGAATATATAACTTTCTCTAATATTTTTCCCTTAATATTTTTGCCACCACCCTGCGTGAATCTCCACAACATATAACACATATATCAAGACTGAATGACAAAGAAATAGAAAAGTCTGAGCAGATCAATAACAAGTGAGGAGATTGGACAAGTAATAAAAAGTCTTCCATCAAGAAAAGCCCAAGATCTGATGGCTTTTCTGCTGAATGCTACCAGACATTTAAAGAACTATTACCAATTCCCCACTGACTTTTCTAAGAAGTCAAAGGGGAAAGAACACTTCCAAAGTCTTTTTATAAAGTCAGCATTACCACTATACCAAAGTCAGGCATGGACATTGTAAGTAAAGAAAGCTGCAGGCCAATATCCTTAATAAATATATATGCAAATATCCTCAACAAAATACAAATAAAATTTAACAACACATGAAAAGGATCATTTACCATGATCAAATGGGATTTATCCCTGGGATGCAAGGATATATTTACTTTGACAAATCATTAAATGTGATATACCACATCAACAGAAAAAAATAAGTCATATTAATATCACATTAGATGCAGAAAAAGTCACAAAATTTAACATCCTTTCATGAGAAAAACACTCAAATTGTATATAGGAGAAATGTACTTCATAATAAGACCCTATATAAAAAGCTCACAGATAGCATTATACTCAATGGTGAAAAATTAGAGCCCTTTTCTCTAAGATCCAGGATAAGACAAGAATGCCCATTTCCATCACTAATACAACATAGTATTAGAAGTCCTGGCAAGAGCAATAAGCTAAGACAGAGAAATAAAAAGCATCCAAATAGGAAAGTAAGAAGTGAAACTGTTGTTATTTGCTGATGACATGATCTTGTAGGACAGAAGCCCCCAATATTGGAGCTTAGTCCAGGAGGGTTTTTGGCTTCACCCAGGAAATATTCAACAGTAAGCCAGTGCTGTTAGACAACAATCTTATTAAATGGTACTTCTCCTTGAAGAGTGGGACTATCTCATTGGCTGAATGCCCTGGGTTCTTTGCACAAAAGACCTTGGCAATGGTATTATAATCAGATAAACCTAAGTATAATACCATTGCCTGCTTTCAATTATAGGCAAATTAAGGGATAGGTAAATGTAAATTCAGGATGGACTATTTAGAACTCTCTAGGAAAAAGACCATAACTTCCAGGCTGTTGACAAAGGGGTGGTAACTTCTGGGTCATAGTCGTGGCATGTGTAAACTGTCATGGTGCTGGTGGGGAGTGTCTTATGCCAGTTAGCAAGGAGGGCAGGTAGGGATCACTTTCATCATCATCTACTGGTTCCTGCCAGTTTCTTCACTTTATCCTGTCTGGACCAGATCTTGTTTTGTGACCAGAAGGTAAATCCTGCTGGTCTTTTGCCTTAGTCTTATACATAAGAAATCCTAAAGAATCCACCAAGAAACCTGTTAGAACTTAAAAACAAATTCAGTGAAGTTACAGGATATGAAATCAACATGGAAAAATTAGTAGGCTTTTTTTACACAAACAAACTTTTTGAAAAAGAAATCAAGAGAATAATTCCATTTATGCTATAAAAAATAAAATCAGATTAAATTTAATCAAGGAGGTGAAAGACACATACACCAAAAAGTATAAAACATTAATGAAAAAAATTGAAGAAGATACAAACATATGGAAATAATTCTTCATGGGTTGGAATAATTAATATTGCAAGCCATATATCTGATAGAGAATTAGTATTCAAAATACATAAGGAACTCAAACAACTCTATAGAAAGAAAAACAATCTGATTAAGAAATATGCAAAGCACCTACGAATAGATATTGTAAGAATAATCAAACTAACCAAAGCAATCTACAGATTCGTTGCAATTCTTATCAAAATCCCAATGTCATTTTTCACTGATAAAGAAAAACACAATCCTAAAAATGTATATGTAATCACAAAAAAACTCTGACTGGCTAAGGCAATCATTAGCAAAAAGAACAACGCTAGAGGCATTGCACTACCTGATTTCCATCTATATTGCACTACAAAACAGTAGTAATTAAAGCAACCTAGTACTGGAATAAAAGTAGACACATTGACCAATGGAAAAGAAAAGAGAAGACAGAAATGAAACCACACAGCTGTGGTCAATTGATTTTTGACAAAGGTGTTAAGAATATACAATGGGAAAAGAGCACAGTCTTCAATAAATGGTGTTGGGAAAACTGGATATTCATATGCAATAGAAAGAAACTGGACCTTATCTTACACTATTTACAAAAATGAACTCAAAATGGATCAAAGAAACATAAAACCTAAAAGTGTGAAAGTACTAGAAGAAAACAGAGGAAGAGCTACATGACATTGGCCTGGATGATAACTTTTTTAGATTTCACCTCAAAAGCACAGGCAAAAAGGCAAAAATAAACAAATGGGATTACATTCCAATAAAATGCTTATTTAAAACAAAGGAATTAACAGAGTGAAGACACACCCTATGGATTAGGAGAAAATATTTGCAAGCCATATATCTGGCAGAGAACTAATACCCAAGCTAAACAAGAAGTCAACTCTATAGAAAGAAAACAAATAACCTGATTAAGAAATAAGTAAAGGACTTTCGTAGATATTTCTTTAAAGAAGACATGCAAATGGGTAATAGATACATAAAAAATGTTCAGTATCCCTAACCATTAGGGAGATGCAAATTAAAACCACAGTGAGATATTACCTTACACCTATTAGAAGGACTATCATCAAAAAGACAAAAGACTAGCATTGGCAAGGATTGGAGAAAAGGGAGCTTGTGCACTGTTGGTGGAAATGTAAATTAGTGTAGCCATTATAGAAAACTGTATGGAGATTTCTCAAAAAACTAAAAATAGACTTGCCATTGCCATATGATCTAGCAATCCTACTTTTGGGTAATTACCCAAAGATTTTAAATTAGTATGTTGAAGAGATATCTGTACACCATTGCACCACTATTCATAATAATTAAGCTATGGGATTAACCTACGTGCCCATCAACAGATGAATGGATTTTTTTAAAATAATGGAATTTATGTACAAAAAAAATAGTATTCAGCCTGAAAAGAGAAGAAAGTTTCACATTTGGTTGAGTGTGGTGGCTCAAACCTGTAATCTCAGCTCTTTGGGAGGCCGAGGCAGCTGGACCACAAGGTCAGGAGTTCAAGACCAGCCTGACCAACATGGGGAAACCATGTCTGTATAAAAAATGCAAAAATTAGCCAGGCATGTCAACATGGATGGAATTGGAGAACATATGCTAAGTGATACACCAAACATAGACAGATACCACATGTTCTCACTGATATGTGGAATATAAAACAGTTGAAGTTATAGAAGCAGAGAGTAGAATGGTGGTTACCAGAGGCTGGTGGGTAGAGGGGTTGGGGAGATGATAAGCAAAGGGTACAAAGCCTAAGATAGGAGGAATAAGTCTGATTCTTTTTGAGATCTGTTGTGTAGCATAGTGAATATAAATAATACTTGAGTACTGTACATTATATCATTAAATATCCCCAGTGCTCTCATCACAAAAATGTCAAATATTTGAGGTGATGGATAGCTTTATTGCTTAACTTATGCTTCTTCCAATATTTTTTAAAGTATCACTTTGTATCTTATAACTATAATTTGTCAAAATATGATAAACTTAAAAAATATAGTGAGGAATGAAAAATAAAATGGCAAGACAAATACACAGTCTATTCTGCAAGTTTTATATAGGTGCTAAATGTGGCCCATGAATTTGTCTGTGGCACGAGCAGAAAGTAAAAAAGGATGAACTACAAAATTTATAATCACCAAAATATGGCATCAAGCCAGTTTTCAGAAAGGTCACATCTGAGTTTTGAGAGAAACATTTTATGTGTCCCTGCATTCTCAGAAGTGTGCTGTATTAGTCTGTTCCCATGCTGCTAATAAAGACATTCCTGAGATTGGATAATTTATAAAGGAAAGAGAAGTTTAATGGACTCATAGTTCCACATGGCTGAGGAGGCCTCACAATCAATGGTGAAAAGTGATGGAGGAGCAAAGGCACATCTTACATGGTGGCAAGCAAGAGAGCGTGTGCAGGGGGACTACCCTTCATAAAACCATGAGATCTCATGACACTTATTCACTAGTATGAGAACAGCATGGGAAAAACCCACCCCCATTATTTAATTACCTCCCACCTGGTTCCTCCTATAACATGGGGATTATGGGAACTAAAAGATGAGATTTGGGGTGGGGGACACAGCCAAACCATATTATATGCCATTGTAATTTTCATTTCATTCATTCACTTTTTATTTACTTATGCAATAATTATTTCTTGAACACATTCTGTTTGTTAGGATTGTGCTGTTTGCTTGAAGATAGAATAAAACAAAACCCATGTCTTACAGATAAGCAGGGTCTAGGGTAAAAGAATAATGTCTGTATCTTTGGCTTTCATCACTTTATGTTTGAGTGGGGAGTAAGAGAATATAATGACAGGCAAGAATGGACTTGGATTGAGGTTGCAGAAGATGAGGCCTGAAGGAGGATTTGAAACAAAAATGAAGCACTCATGTGAGCTGATAGTGCCTGGTCACAGAAACACCATTGATTCCTTTGACTTGACTACATCTATTTCTAACTACAATTTGTCATCAAAGGATACCTCTAGATGACCTGGACTCTGAGTTTGGGAGGCTCCTTGGATTCTTAGGGGATCATGTGGCTTTAGTGATAAAGGGAAGAAGGGTGGTAAGAGGATGCAAATTCAGTTGGTTTCAGAAAGGTTCTGAACTGTGTGTGTGTGTGTGTGTGTGTGTGTGTGTGTGTGTGTGTACACATGTATCTATCTCATCACCAACAGAGTGATATACGCCTGGCTGCCTGTCCAAAGATGACCCTTTCACCTCTGTAAATAACCCCTAAAAGCTGAACATAGACTTTTAAAATTGCTTTTTCTCCTTTCTCCATCCAGAATTTATCTAATTTATCTTGGTCTTTTTGGGCTATAACAAAATATCACAAACTGGGTAGCTTATACACAACAGAAATTTATTTCTCACAGTTTTTGAGGCTGGGAAGTCCAAGATCAAGATGCTGGGGGATTTGGCATCTGGTGAGGGCCCATTTCCTTTTTCATCTGTGGTGCCGTCTTGCTGCATCTTTACATGATAGAAGGGGCAAGGGAGCGCCTTAGGGCCTCTTTTTTTTTTTTTTCTTTTAGAGATAAATTCTCACTATGATGCCCACATTGGGGTGTAGTGGCTATTCATAGGTACAGTCATAGTGCACTGCAGCCTCAAAACCTTGGGATCAAGTGATCCTCCTACCCCAGCTTCCTTACCAGCTGGAACTACAGGTGCCACCATACCCATTTCTGGGACTCTTTTAGGGCCACCAGTCTCATTCACGAGGGCAGAGCTCTGCTTTCATGACCTAATCACTTCCCAAAAGGCCCCATCTCCTAATATCATCACTTTGGAGGTTAAGATTTCAACATATGGGTTTTGGGTGTACACAAATATTTAGACTGTAGCAGAGGGAAAGCAGGCAGAATAATTTGTCATAGTGGTCACAGCTCCTGCCCACTTATCATGGCTCTGTCTTTTGCCACCTTTAGCCAGAGCCCCT
This sequence comes from Cebus imitator, assembly GCF_001604975.1. Lineage (NCBI taxonomy): Eukaryota > Metazoa > Chordata > Mammalia > Primates > Cebidae > Cebus > Cebus imitator. The sequence goes on from NW_016107390.1 coordinate 5,228,689, forward strand.
AGAGAGAGGAATGGTTCAAATTATAATAGTTGGGTCTAGTGATATGTCTGTGGCTGACTTTGATCACTTGGACATTCAGCCTGTGTTTCTAAGTGAAAATCATATCAAGAGTTATGTTTGTGTTCAGAGTTTAAAAATAAACAATGTCAGTCAAATAACACATTGTAAACCAAGAATAAAATTTTAAACTCCCCAACCATCTGAATGGAACCCTCCTCTCAGCCAAGGGCATTCCAAGGTTAACCTGACAAAGTAGCTCAGGCCGTAATGAGAAGTAGGAGCCGGACATGCCTCATTTGTTCCCTCTTCCCTTTTGTAATTGCTGATAGAATAGACTCTAAGTCTAATAAGAAACATTTGCAATTTATTCTCTCTGAAGCCCACTTCTGGAGGCTACATCTGCATGATAAAGCCTTGGTCTCTACAACCTCTTATAGTAACTCAGACATTCCTTGCTATTGATAATAACTCTCTCAACCAATTGCCAATCAGAAAATCTTTGAATACGCCTATAACCTGAAGCCCCCACTTCCAGCTGTCCCGCCTTTCTGGACTGAACCAGTGTGCATTTTACATGTATTGATTGATGTCTTATGTCTCCTTAAAATGTGTAAAACCAAGTTATGGCTCAACCACCCTGGGCACAAGGTCTCAGGATCTCCTGAGGGTTCTGTCCTGGGCCGTTGGTCACTCATATTTGGCTCAGAGTAAATCTCTTCAAATATCTTACAGAGTTTTTCTTTTAATTGACAGCATGATCCTGGCCTATGTGTTTCATTTTTAATTTGAAACAGTAGATGATATAGTGATCTTTTCTGGGCTGCTTTTGAGTAGAAAGACAAAGAAGAGCAAACTCATTTGGAAGCCTGGATACTACCCTTGAATTATTTAACAGGGTCCATCATATATAGTGGGGTTTGAAGGCTGTGTTGAGAAAGAAGCATAAAGGTTTGGGCATGCTCCTTTTAGAACAGCTTTCCCTTCTCTGGCAGTGATACTCTCCCCACCCGTTTTTCATGGAGTGTTGAGAAGTTGTCACGTCTCGAGTTTCCCGAGAGAACGCACACCACTTACTTTTCTTTGTCTTCGTTTCTTCTTTCAGTCCCAGCAGAAGTGCATCGTGATCTTTGCCCTGGTGTGCTGCTTTGCCATTCTAGTTGCACTGATCTTTTCAGCTGTGGACATCATGGGAGAGGATGAGGATGGACTCTCAGAAAAAAATTGCCAAAATAAATGTCGGTAAGAGGTAACAAACAAAAATTCTCTTTTAGGGGGTGGGCAAGAAATCCAAGGAGGGCCTTGAATAATGGAGAAGAAAATACAAAAGCACACATAGTCATCCAGGCTCCCCTTGGCTTAAGCTGAGGCGTGAGTCTGTCCACTGGTGCTCTTACTTTTAGCCCAAGTGCTGAGTAATGATTGAAATCACTTTACAATCTGGTCGCATTGTCTACAGGCTGGTGGGAAACAAAATGAAATTTTGTTTGTCAGAGTGGTCACAGCTGCATTTCTGGAGACCACCATCTATGAGGTTTTGGGTGTTCCGTGATAAGCCTGGCAAAAATGAGTGCCCCAAAGGGCAGAGCACGCTGTGCCGGTTGTTACATCAAATGCAAGTTAAAAAAAATACACGCCTCAGGGAAAGTTCCAACTTAAAGTTAGGGGTTAAAGAAGTACACATTTCAATGAGACAGGGCTCGTCGACCTGTCCCAATTTAGTACATGGTTTGTTTTTAATGTAGAAACTACAATAACTTGACTGTTTTATGTATGCATTCTGCCTCTTCAGTTACTTTAGCATTTCCTGGGGGCCATTGTTGACCAGCAGAGACATCACATCATAGTCTCAACCCTGTGCATCTCCTCATCAAACTCTTCTCTGAGCTGCTACCATTTTTTTTTTTTTCAGTTTCGGGGAGGGTAAGGAAAAGTACCAAAAGCAGGCAGATAGATAAGAGGTCTATTTTTATATATGTATTGCTGCAAAGCTGAAGTGAGGACACTAAATTACAACGGTCATTATGAATTAGAGCTTGTAATCAATTTAAATTGTTATTTTTCCCTGTGGAAAGCATTAACCTAAGACCCCCCACTTTCCTAGCTTAAAATCAACAACAACCTGGTAATGTGTATGCGACTTTTATTCTGGATATTTTGCTTTGAGGTTGACTGTTCTGGCACAGGAAATGTTCTGAAAAGACAATTGGCTTTTTTTTTTTTAACCCATGATACCTTAGAGTCTAGTTACCAAGCAACAGGCATTATATACAGAGCAGAGCATACAAGAAAGAAGTCAATACACATTTTAGATTTTCTTCCTTCATGTTAGAAAGGTATTCCACAACATTATGTAGCCAGTTCTTAAATTGGCTGACTCCTGGTTTTACCCATCCTTGTCCCCAGGGCAGCCTCAGCCATTGGTCCAGGCCCTGCTAAGTCTGCAGGGAGAGTGGGTCCCAGAGTTGTTCAGTTTCAGGTTCCTCCAGGTGGTCATGGAGGTAGAAGAGGTGAGGCTTTCGGAGATTCACCGTTGAATATTCTGGTGCTGACACAGACCGGTAGGAAAATCCACTGGTCTGCGGAAGTTCTCAGGCTTGCCAGTCTCAACTTAAACCTTTCTCTGGAAGATAATTCCTGTCCTTCCTCTCATGATCTCACCCTTTCCTGGAGCTACCTGGACTCCTTCCCAGACTTTACCTAAAGGCGGAGCTAACTCTATCCCATGATGCTCAGTTTCCAGTGACTTTGTACTGAAGTCCAGAGTTCTCTTTCCGCTTTTCTCCTTGTGTGTGACCATCATAAAGTGCTGCTTGCTCCATTCAACCTCTGCTGAGATGTTACTACACTATCATTAAACTCCCTCTGTGTGGGTGACGCTCCTCACTCCTGAAAGTTGGAAGAAGATCAACATTTACAGCTGTGGGCATCTCATCACAGTTTTGACAGTCTCTCCCCAGGACCTCTTCATCTGGTGTACTCTTTCTTAAATACAGTGCTTTAATTCATCTTATTTCTGCTAACTAGCCTTTCTATCCTCTAATAAGGTTCCCATTCTGATTCTTTCTGACTTGTTTTATTTCTCCCCCTCCTTTATATTATTTTGCTACTAGATTACTGTACTAATAGTGGATAATTTTATCATGATTTCCCACACAAATCTACAAAATATCAAAGGCTCCAAACTTATTTTCCAAATGCCTTTTAATGAGCCTCAGTTGTAATGCCCCAAAAATAAGATCTTTGATCTCAGCAAATAACTGACCTATTTGTTTGTATCTTTGTACTGGATTTCTGGGCACTTCATACCATTTCCCAATATGTTTTAAATGATTGATTTGGCCTTTATAACTTTAAATCTTCTTGACACTTGATTACCTGAGAGGGTGAAAGACACATTTTCTGGTTTCTGCTAGTAACCTACATGTCAGCAGGCTGAGGCATCACTGGTAGGTAAGGAAAGCTCAAACTGCTAGTTTAGGTTGCACACATCCTGTGACTTGGCCCTTTTGCAATTCGCTAGTGCCGCTAATTATCATCGTACCTCATTCTTGTGAAAGGTAACCACGCGCTGTGAAGTTTTCCACACATCATGTCCTCAGGGACCAGCAGAGACATTGGATCTGAGCTCCAAGTGCTGCTCGATTGCAGAACACCTGCCCTCACGTGAGCACCCACCCTTTCAGAGGAGAGGTCTTCATTTTGTATACATAGCTGCTTCTATCTTCCCTTCCCCCCCCACAGAGGCATCCTACGTCAGTCATTTTCAGTTACTACTCCCCCGCTTATTAGAGACACTATTAGACACTCACTAAAAGAGGGACTTTTGTTACCATTCCTCCCTGATAAATACACACAGAACCAGTCAGCATCCTTCTCCCTGACTTCAGACCCAATTCTCATGACAATATGGGAATTAATTTCTGCAAAGTATCATTAAGCAAGCTGAGTATACATACAATCTTGGATTGGCTAACATTGCCATATTGATGAGGATGTGTCGTCTATTTTATCTAGGTAATTATGGCAGCCCCTGCTCCTGGACCTCCTCACACTCACCTCTCATCTTCCTAAATCAGCCCCCATGCCCGGGTGACTACTAGTCTAGGTTGGCTCACTCTTGCCCACATATCTTCACATTCATTTTAGCTTGCTCACTTGGTCTGAAATACGAAGGAAATGGAAGAACTCAGTGTATCCATCTGTATCTCTGTATCTTGGTTTCTATCTCTAACCTATCTAATCCCCATTATTCCTGAATCCAGGAATTTTCTTTCATCCTAAAATGAATAGATTTGGGTCTGTACAAAGGGGATCCCATGTAATAATATAGGTGGAGTCACCAATGTATAAATTTTCCATAGCAGTTCTCCTAGATCACCAAAGTTTGGTCACAGAAAGTACTGCAAGGACCAGACTCACTTTGTAATATACCACCCCTTCACACAGAGACTTTTTATACATCCTTTCTAAATTTTCAAGTTTCTCTATTAAAAAGCTGACTTCTCTACTTTACATTTTTCACATACTTTATTTGCTAAATCTCTTCCTCTGACCTAACATTTCTTTCTTAAAATAAAAAAATCTACAGATGTGTAGATTAATATGAGTAACTCAGCTGCAGCTTCAGCATAGTACACACATAAGTTGGTTCGTCGATAATATGACATTCCTAGAAGACAGTATTGAGAGACCACTTTATGTGTTGACAATTACCTCCTAGTATTTTGTCACTTTCCTGTTTAAATCCATGACCTTAGAGCAGTCTTGACGATTACCTCCTAGTATTTTGTCACTTTCCTGTTTAAATCCATGACCTTAGAGCAGTCTTAACAGACTCAACTTGCTCCAGTGGACTTTAATCATTGTTTGCCCTTTTCTTTTTCTTTT
>NW_016107390.1:5233666-5242681 GCF_001604975.1 Cebus imitator
CCTCCCGGGTTCAAGCAATTCTCCTGCCTCAGCCTCCTGAGTAGCTGGGACTACAGGTGCGTGCCACCATGCCCAGCTAGTTTTTGTATTTTTAGTAGAGACGGGGTTTCACCATGTTGACCAGGATGGTCTTGATCTCTTGACCTCGTGATCCGCCCGCCTCAGCCTCCCAAAGTGCTGGGATTACAGACTTGAGCCACCGCGCCCGGCTGTTTTCCCTTTTAATGCCCAAATTGTCACTACCTGGCCAGCGCGAGCCCCCTTTTGCACTTTTTGACGGTATTCCAGGTATCTCTTAAAGCAGCCTTGCTTTCTGGGAACAGCAAGCTTTTCTCGTGCTATTTTAAATTCGCTTGCTTTGAGACGTGGTATTGTCTACTTTCAAATGAGCTCTGGTTCCTTTTCATGAAGACTTCTATTAAAGACCAGAATCTAAGTTCTGTGGGTGTCCTTATATTGTCATCCAAGGGTATTGGTGATAGACACAATGATACCACGGGAAACGTTCTTAAACTGCAGTAATGAATAATTGTGTAGGACTAACGAACTGTTCAACACTGACTGAACAGCACTTCTCCCTTCCTCCTTCCCTCTTTCCTTCCCTCTTCCTCTCCCTTCGTTTCCACATATTCCAGACATAAGCATGTGGACTCTAGGGCCAGGCTACCTGGGGTTGAATCCAACTGACCCACCTAGGACCTTTGCAATCTTGGCCAAGTTTCTTGATTTTACTGTGCCCCATTTTCATTTCATATGCATAATGCAGACAATTATTGTGTCTTGTGTGAAAGTCATCATCTGTCATATAATAAATGTTCAATAAATATCCACTATCATTCGTTTTATTAAGGGACAAAAGTTTATTGCAGGTGTTTGCAGTTTCCTTTAAGTTTCATCTTTGCTCCAAAATCAGGAAGAACTTATTATAATTTTTCACCTTTTTCTTAAACTATGAATTTTTCCCTTTATCTATATTAACTTTCATCAATTTTCCTTTATACTGACAAACCCAACTATGTTTTCAAATTACCCCATTGCTCCCAAATTTAGAAGACCCCATTTGGCTCTGGCTCTTATTTGGTATCTGAGCACTTTTCTGACTGCCTGAAAAAAAAGAAGAAAGTAGTCTTATTCTTGCTACCCCAGAGGAACTACAAATGTAAAATCCTAGAGCCCCTGATACTACAAATGAATTTCCAATGCACTAAATGAAAAATAGCAATGAAAAGTAGAATAAAAACTAAAACTGTGTCTAGAGCCTTTTATTTTATATCCTCTCCCAGTTTCTCCGTTTGAGCTGACAGTGAGCCTATCACTTATATAATATTCTGAAGTATTTTCTCTTTTATCAGTGCTAGTATCTATTTCTTCCAGAATTTTCTCAGATCTAAGAAAGCAGAGAGATGAGCATTTATGTTTAACTCACCGTGTTAAGCATAAGTGAGTCATTTGATCCATTTCTTCCTGGCTCCCTCTCTTGCCCAGTTATAAATCCCTTCCACTTTCCTGCAGCCCCACCCTTCCCTTCTCTGGGTCTCTGTTTAGAGATTGCTTTGGTTCAGAAGATGGCGTCCACCTGATGTAGCTCCTTCAGCTTTCTTCCAACTCAGAATCGCCCAGGTAACTTCATTCGTCCGTCTGTCCTTCCGTTTTTATCTCAGAGGAAGAGATGTCCCTTTCCTTTTCCAAAACGAGCCCCTTTGTCAACGCACTGAATCCTGTGGAAATAAATGAAGGCCAACCCCATGAGAAAAGCAAAGGTTATTTATTCTGAGCTTGCTATAGCAAGAGACTCATTCACCATCGCTTGCATTTTGGCAGAGACTCCAGGGCTGGCAGAAGAGTGGGAAAGCTTTGTAGTGAGGAAAAATGAACAGGACATGCCACTTTCCCTTTTGAGCCTCTGTGCTTTCAAAGGTCATCTGCATTTTCCCAGAGTCCTGAGCTGAAGAACCTCAACCACTTTGACTATTCACTTTTTTGCCCCCTTTCTCCAAATCAAAGTCAATTTCTGTAATGGGAGCTTTGGCCTTTTATTGGAGTTATCAGCATTTTGTTTTTTTCCTTTTTCCCTGAATAGATCAAAAGCTCCCTGAGAACAAGGAACCCATCTGTCTGTCTCTCTTTGCGCCTGTGCAGTCTCTCACACTGGGCTGAGCAGCCACCCTTAGTGGGCAAGTTTTCAGGCAAATACAAGTATAAACTACAGAAATAATAGTGTGCATTGGGATCATATGTATTATTACTTTATTATTCCTGTGTAGTAGAATTTGCCTTAGATCAAACTGAGAATTATGAGAGAAGATACAATAGTTTATAGACGACATATCTAAAGACTATCATGTAGACAAGAGTTAGAAAAAGAAACTTGCAGGGGAATTGTTAAAATGAAATAGAATAGTCTGCCACTGTACCTTTTCTCTAACTAGCATTGAATAAAAAATAACTTTTAATAATAAGGAAATGGAAGATAGCTTGATTTTAAGTGAAGGAAAGAGAAGTCTCCAAACACCTTTAAATACAGATATGTTTATGCTTCTGAACCCTACTCCTATGAGATGGTATGTATTGATATTTTCATTTCACCATTGAGTCCAGTAAACTTCAGATTTCCTGAACCATGAGACTTGAGTAGCCCAGTACCCAGAAAGTATTGTTTATATTCCACAGCTAAAATTTAACAGATTATGTTAAAAATGATGTTTCATTTTTAGCATTTAATGTTTAAAGGAGGAAATCCGAGAGAGCGTGACACTCCCTGACGGCCTATAATTACCACTCTGAGAAGCAGCAGAAGCTAATTATTTCAAAGTTTTGATTTTAATGAAACTTAATATATGATTAATGATGTTGACATTTCCTGTCGCCAGGCTTGTTTTGCAAAAAGATCATTTGAATATGGTATATATTTTTCAAAAAGTTCATTGAACCCTTATAGGCGCAGTCATAGCTGATCCTCATGAGTCGTGTTGAAAACAGAAAGTATAGCTGCCTTTGCAGACAACGTGTTTCAGCTGCCTTGTCAGGAAGGGACTCTGTGTAATCATTTTCACAGTAACAGCTGAGAGCTCAACCTGAACCTGAGGCAATAGGAACATTGATGGAGGGAGTGGAGTGGGAAGAAAAATAAAGAGAAAACTGGAGTTTATGTGCCTGATGGGTATTTTTATATTTTGGTTATAGACCTGTAATTAGAAATTTTTCTAATCAGAACTTCCAGTTAAAGTATTTGCCATGGTCACAAAGACTGTATTGAGGAAAAATTTTCAACAGAAAAATCTGTTAAATAATTCATGGGAACTCAGCTTCCGAAACAGTAGAATTTAGACATTGAGAACAGCTTGCACGGTTGGAATGCAGCATCTCAGAATGGGGTTATGCTTCAGAGTGGAAACTTTGACCTGCTGAGTCTAAAAGGCATGGCGGCAGCAATACAAGGTTCTGCAAGCCAACCTGAACTGCAAATCCAAAGCTAGTTTTCAGATATTACTCACCCTTGATGCAGTGATATGTTTGCAGCGTGAAACTTAGGTTCAGACGATGCAGGACAGGTTTCCTGTTGTCCTTCCAAGCTGGGGAACTCATCCAAACTCAGCCTCCGTACTCTCATTTGTAAATTGATGATAATTTTTCTTTCATGCTGCCGTGAGACAGAAATAAGATAATGCATGTGTAGAAGATTGCAAAGTGCCTTACAACATGAGGTATTATATGATTTGATTATTTATTAATTTGTTTGAGATGGAGTTTTGCTGTTGTTGCTCCGGCTGGAGTGCAATGGCATGGTCTCAGCTGGCTGCAAACTCTGCCACCTGGGTTCAAACAATTCTTCTGCCTCAGCCTTCCGGGTAGCTGGGATTACAGACACCCACCACCACGCCCAGCTAATTTTTGTATTGTTAGTAGAGATAAGGTTTCACCATGTTGGTTAGGCTTGTCTGGAACTCCTGACCTCAGATGGTCCATCCACCTTGGCTTCCCAAAGTGCTGGGATTACAGACGTGAGCCACCGTGCCCAGCCAATTCGCTTATTTTTTGAGCCACACTCTCAAGGGCCAGTAGCTTCCAATGTCAGAAATGTCATTTAAAAAATATAATCTACTGCCTCCTGAGGCCTACACTTTCATGAAAATAGAAGAGAAAATAGACAGCATTATGCAGATACTTTCTTATATCTACCTTGCAGCTCTCAGAGCCATCACAAGCCACTGAGAGGCTTCAGTGGCCCAATCCTCGCTGGGCAGCAGAAGTCAAGGTGAAGTGTGTGAGACATACCCAAGAGCTCACTGAAGCTTCGCATCCAAGAGACCTGATTGTGCATCTCAGCTCAGCCACCTGCTGTGCAAACTTGGTCATTTAACCAGCCTTGATTTGTGTGTAGAATGACAGTGGCCATACTAGTACATATTCTATAGAGTTTTATAAAAAAATAAATGACAGGGTGTAACTTGTTAGACCAAAACAAAGAAACATGTAGGTCAGAGATCTCTTCCCTCCAGGTTAATCTACAAAACTCATCTTAGATGTATCTCATTTAATTTTGCTTGTTTTATTACATCTGTATTTCCAAGTTATTTCATTACATCCTTTTAAAACAAGTAACTATGCAATTGAAAAACTAATATATACAGATGACAATAATGTCCACAATTCAGTTTTATAGTGAAACAGTCCCCCTCTTGTTATTGCAGGCCCTGTGTCCCCTTGCCCAGAGGCAAACACTGCAACACTTTGCGATATATCCTCCCAGAAATATGATTTTATGTACAGATATTTGTTTTGTGCATATCTATGCATCGGTCTGCTTTTTCTCACAGATGGGAGTGTATAGACAGGATGTTGTACCATGAACAACTTTTTTCCATGCCTTTATATATTAAGACGTATAGATCCATGGCTGCATGGCACTCATTGTATGAATATGATATAAATAATGCAACTAGTCCTTTATCGATTTGAAAGACATTTAGGTTCCTTGGGGGTTTTGTTGTTAGTGTAACAGCAGTGCCACCATGGAGATCTTTATCGATCCTGGAACACATTTAGCCTAGGTAGTAGAGTATCTTTAAATTCCTAGAAAGGAAATTGCTAGCTCAGAGGGTAGATGTACTTTAATTGTGGATAGATAGTACAAGTTGGATTCCAAAGAGTCTGTATCATTAATGTTATGATTTTATGATTACTTGTTTTCCCTGATTGTCAGTGTCATATATTATCAATTTATCTTTGCTAATCTGATAAAAGAAAAAATTGTTCTTTTTTTTTTTTTTTTTTTTTTTTTTTAAGACGGAGTCTCGCTCTGTCGCCAGGCTGGAGTAGAGCGGGGTGATCTCGGCTCACTGCATCCTCTGCCTCCTGGGTTCAAGCAATTCTTCTGCCTCAGACTCCCAAATAGCTGGGACTACAGGAGCACCCCACCACGCCCAGCTAATTTTGTATTTTTAGTAGAGATGGGTTTCACCATATTGACCAGGATGGTCTCAATCTCTTGACCTTGTGATCCGCCCACCTCGGCCTCCTAAAGTGCTGGGATTACAGGTGTGAGACACTGTGCCTGGCTCAAAAATTGTATTTTTAAAAATTATGAGTATTGTTGAAAATCTTTTCACGTGTTTGTGAGCCATGTTTACTTCTTCACGTGTGGCTTGCCTATTGATGTCCTTTACATACCTAGGAGAAATATGGTTTAATAGAGGATTCAGTAAAATATATTGACCTTGTTAATAAAGAAATATGGTTTAATAGAAGATTCAGGAAAATATATTGACCTTGTTAATAAAATAAGAAACCATTACTGTGATCAAAATCATTATTAGTAACAAAATAAATAACATCACTCACAGAGCACATCTAATTTATCAGAGAGCTATAATTAGATTTTGGAGCCTTTCATTTTCATCATATTAGACTTATCAAATTGTAGGAGATTCTTACAGGCAGTTATTAATGTTTTACTTTCATAGAACATTGAAAATGGATGATTTATGCATATAAAACTTTCACTGTGAGTTCTTTGCTTCAATAATTGTAACATTTATTCTATAAGATGAACCAGGGCCTGTCCCTTATTATAAATGAAGTACTTTATTCTGAGTACTCTTTTGGAAATATTGCAGTCTGGGATATTCAGTCATTTAGCTAGATGTAGCTTCTATGCAGATGCTTTCTTATTCTTACCACGCAATTCTCAGTAATGCTGTTTACTAGTAACTGAAGTTAAAGTCAACTATTATATTTTGACTTGATTATCGCATTATTTAGTCTCCAGGCATATCTTGATAGTCTGTTCTTACTATGAAAGGATCTAAATGGTGTGGACTGTGGTCCATGACAAATGACCAGTTTTTGGATATTATTTGGTGTTATTACAGCTGTCACTTATTATGTATCTATAATATGCCAGCCACTTAATAAGGGAAACTCGTGTTATCTCATTGATTCTTATACTAAGGGAGATACTGTGATACGAATTTTACAGATGAAATAAGTTTAAACATTACGATGTAATCTACATAGCAAGGGGTCAAGGTGGGTCTCATTGGGGAAGAACAACTTTTTCTTGACCTTTTGGTTTCAGTGGCAGAAGCCCTGAATATTAAACTGACAACAAATAGGTTAACAGGAGAAAAAGTTTTGTTTCATATGCATACGGATGGGGTCTCACAGAAATAAAATAAAAACCGCAGAGAGGTGGTCAGACCCAGAGATTTGTATACTAATTTTACAAAAGGGCAATTCATGCCCTTTGCATACCTAGAAGAAATATGGATGCAAATTTGGGGAGAAATAACAAGACAAAGAAAAAGAGGTTTTTTGTTTATTTACATTTTTCTTTTTTCTAACTAAAATAACCAGTTTAAAAGAAAAAGAATTTTGAACTTCTAGAGGATGTACATTGTGGAAAAATAAATGTATATGGGAAACTAATGAAAGATAAGGGGTAATTAAGTTTGTTTGGACAGGCCCATCTTGGTGCTGGCTTCTGTATTGTTCATGGGCATGAAAGTCCCCTGGGAAAAAGGATTCATGACAGTCCTCATTTCTCAATAGCTTCTGCTCTTAGTCGGATAAGGGAAGTTCCATGAAGGTTTCTTTTGTCTCAAAATAGTCCGTATGCCAAAGTGGCATGCTTTGGGGTGGCATATTGTGATTCCTTAATGTTTAAATCCAGCTTTGGCTGGCTGACCTGATTTTCATGCTCCCAGGGCCAAGTCAGGGCTGCTGTGATGAGGGCTGCCTACCAAAGGTGGGGAGAATGATGCCCCGGTGTCTGTTACGTTGTCCGCCACACTGCATGCCCAGAGGAGCTCGTATCACAGTGTTTCCTGTAGCACACATCCTGCTATCAGTCTCTGCCTCAGTTTCTTGTTTTATTTTATCCGATAATAAGAGCATCTTCAATTATTAGACTCCAGTTGTTGATGCATACCCACCTTCATTTCCTGCACCTGCTGGTGTGGGACAGAAATGTATAGCAGGCGTAGATTAAGGTTTTATGGGAGTGGATGAAGTATCTTATAATCCCAGAAATGAGCCTCGGGAAGTCATGTTGATTCTGAATCACTATAGCCCCTCACAAATTTTGCCCATATAATACTGTGTCCCAGGTCATAACAGGGGAGTTCTCTCTGGATTTCCCCACCTTGAAACTTTTTCTTCATATACGTTAGTGGGAGTGTAGACTAGTATAGTCACTATGGAGAACAGTATGCAAGTTCCTCAAAAAAACTAAAAACATACACTTCTCTACCATACGATTTAGCAATTCCGCTACTGGGTATATATCCAAAAGAAAGGGAATCCATATATCAAAGAGTGATCTGCACGCCCAGGTGTATTGCAGCACTATTCGCAGTAGCCAAGATATGGCATCAACCTAAGCTCCCATCAATGGATGAATAAAGGAAGTAAATGTGGTACATACATGCAATGGAATATTATTCAGCCATAAAAAGAATGAAATCCTGTAATTTATAGCAACATGGATGGAACTGGAGGTCATTATGTTAAATGAAATAAGCCAGCCAGGGAGGCAAATATTGTGTGTTCTCACTCATATGAGGGAACTAAAAATGTGGACCTCATGGTGATATGGAGTAGATTGGTGGTTACTAGGGGCCAGGAAGGAGAGAGGGGACAGAGTGGGGAAAAGGACATAAATTTATTTATTACCATTGAACCTTACACTTAAAAATGGTAAAAATGGTACATTTTAAAAGGTGATTTTTAGAAAAAGAAACTTTCCTCTAACCAGTCCCTGGTACACTCCTGTCCTTGTCCTCTGGGAGACCATGGTCCTGAGATCTCAAAGTATTTCCCTAAGGACCCACCACAGGCATTGCCCAGAGGATAGAGGCCTTTTCAGTGAATACATTGCTGACTGTTGAAATGTTTCTATTGATTTCATTATGCAAAATATGGTTCTGAATTGTGCAAGCCTTTAAGATATAAATCCTTGCACTGCATTTTCTTATAGCCCAAATTCATCTGAAGATTTGCGTCAGGAGATTGTTTTTGTCCATTAAATAGGGGCTAACTTGGAGATCCTCTGCTTTGTTGTGTGCAAAGTTCTGCTGCTTATAACAGTCAAGTTCCCTGCTGCCTGAACAGCTCCATCTTTTGACAAGCCTTCTTTTAGCGACTTCCACCCTCTGCTGTGGGCAGTGCAGATAATTTCCTGGGCCCTAAAAGCACCAAGCTTTCCCGGGCTTCCGTGCCATCATTCTCTTGCTTTCTTTGCCGGGCACAGCCTTCCTCCTTGCTTCTATCTCTTGAGTTTCACCTGAGGCAACCCCTCCTGCAGGATGTATATTCTGTTCACCTTGTTCCTGTGAGTTTACTGTCCTGGGTGCTGCCACACTGCCCAGAGCTGACCTCCGTTATAGTACTTGGTATCTACGAGTGAACATCAAGTATTAGTTTTTCCAACAATGTGACCACTCTTCATAGGAGGCTTATTTTACAAAATTGGTATCACGAAGTCATTGAAAATTCCTATTAGACATGTGTACTAGA
>NW_016107390.1:5242701-5253815 GCF_001604975.1 Cebus imitator
ACACTTCGGACTTCAGCTCAGTCCACAATATTGAGCAGAGCTACTTGACGGAAGAGCACTTTGTGAATTTGCCTTTCTTTCTTTTTGTATTGTTATTTTAAAAAGACATTGCACTGGTCATTAGAGAAATGCAAATCAAAACCACAATGAGATACTATCTCATGTCAGTTGGAATGGCACACATTAAAAAGTTGGGAAACAACAGATGCTGGAGAGGATGTGGAGAAATAGGAACGCTTTTACACTGCTGGTGGGAGTGTAAATTAGTTCATCCATTGTGGAAGACAGTGTGGTGATCCCCCAAGGATCTAGAACCAGAAATACCATTTGACCCAGCAATCCCATTACTTGGGTATATACCCAAAGATTTATAAATCATTCTACTGTAGAGACACATGCACACATATGCTTATTGCAGCACTATTCACAATAGAAAAGACTTGAAACCAACCCAAATGCCCATCAGTGATAGACTGGAGAAAGAAAACGTGGCACATATGCACCATGGAATACTATGCAGCCATAAAAAGGGTGAGCTCATGTCCTTTGCAGGGACATGGATGAATCAGGAAACCATCATTCTCAGCAAACTAACACAGGAACAGAAAATCAAACACCACATGTTCTCATTCATAAGTGGGAGTTGAACAATGAGAACACATGAACACAGGGAGGGGAACATCACACACTGGGGCCTGTTGGGGGTGGGGGCTAAAGGAAGGGATAGTAGTAGGAGAAATACCTAATGTGGATGATAGGTTGATGGGTGCAGCAAACCACCGTGGCACGTTTCTACCTCTGTAACAAACCTGCACATTCTGCACATGTATCCCAGAACATAAAGCATAATAATAATTTTTTTAAAAAGGCATTGCTAAGCGAGGGACTTTGCCCCCCTAGTTTTAACCTATTAGGAATATTATGCACACAGCACTCTAAAACTCTAGAAGTATTAACATCATATTCATGTATCTCTCAAAATATTCTTAGATGAGTGAATATTGAGTTTGGACTTTGGTCTGAGATTAATGAAAGTTAAATCGAGGGTATTTTGAACAATCTAAGACACACTCAATTTGTGTGTGAATCAATCAAGCCTGGAAATGCAATATTAAACCTTGATTATGTTGCTTTCTATCTGCTGTGTCTTTTCCAGGTTCTGGCATTAGCAATTATGTTCTCAGAGACCTCGGTTTTCATTCTGCCTTGGGAATCAAGGGATGTTAGCAGGTCCCTTCCAGAGGTCACTTATTTTTTGACATTTCCGTGACAGATGAGTTAAGCCTTCTCAGATGTGTGCTTTGTTATTCTTTTTCTGATTGACCCTTTCCTCCCTATTACAAGTTTGGTGAAGAAGGCAGCAGTGACATTTGTCCTTTGTATACATTACTGCCAAGTTTTTATTCCGTGTTTAACCCTAAAGATGTCACGGAGGGCAAGGTCTTTTGCTGACGTCCAGGGGTGTCCGTTTGGTTAGGCTGGTAATGCAAAACTTGAAACACCATGTCTTAATTGCTGCATGCTAAACTGTCTTCTCTTCTGGAATGCAAGCTTGTTTGGGTTGGGAACTCTGTCTTATTAATATTTGCATTTCTGGCAGCTGGCACAGTGCCAGTTCATGTCACCTGTTCAAGGGCTGAGTCAGCAGTATTGAAGAAACGCAGTGGTAAAACAGCGTATCTGACCCAGTTGTACCCCATGTAGAGTGGGTGCTTTAAAAAAATGTTAAACCAGGATAAAAGATGAAAAGAAGGAAGTGGTTTGGGGTAAGAAGAGGGAGCTGGACCAGGAAAAGAAAAGCTTTCAAATCTCCACTGAATTTGCTGAGGAAAATTGAGAAAGCTACTTAATTATTCCTTGTTTGTGTTTTCCCATCTGTAAAATGAGATCATTTAAGATGAACTCCAAAATCCCCCTCTCTAAAAATATGTCTGTGAAATGCCAGAAGACTGAGATAGGTGATGATGTATTTTATTAACATGTGAAAAATGCTCATGTGCGACCACAGAATGTTTAAGCTTTTAGCTTTTTTTAACATCTGTCAATGTTCAACAGATGGATTTCTATTTTTTTTGATCTGTCAATATTTAATAAGGGTCTACCTTGTCTAAGGACTATGCAAATGCTAGAGATACAAAGAGGAACCATCGTCAGTTTCTACCACTAAGAATGCGGGAGAGATCAGTGAGTTAAGAAAGAACTGTAGCTTCAGCAGAAAGTGCTACAATGAGGTGTGTCCCCTGCGCTAGGGAGTCACAGGAAGGAGCCACTGACTCTAGGGGATGACAGAGCAGGCAGCTGAATTCAAACAATCCCAGCCTTCTAAGAGCCACAGCATGGGCCAAGATTTGCCGATGTGAAAAGGCTCAACATTGTCACAGAATGTAAGGTAAGGAAGGATAGGAGACACGAATAACATGGTGACCACCAGGTGAAGGTCATACACACCAGGCTGGGAAATTATTTTGAAACTGATTGGGAGCCATTAAACAACAAGAATATGGACAGAATTCTATTTGCACTTCACGGAAAAAGTTAATAATAGCATGGCTGATAGAAATCGTTTTTTTGTTTGTTTGTTTTTTCTCAAAAGAGTATACCTAGTTGCCTGTTGGAGAATCCTATGAGTGCTTATTAAAGTGCATGTGCTTGGGTTTCAGTCTAATTCAAGAGGATCATAATTTCTATGGGTTTGCCTCAGAAATCCGTATTTAAAAAAAAAAAATCTTACAACTTACGCAGTTTAAACTGTGGGAACTACTAGGTAAGAGAATGGAGAATTAGTGGCAGGAAACTCATAAACATTGGCTCTCTGTGAGTCTCTTAGTAGCTGGTTGATCTTAGCTAAGTTATTCAGCACCTCTGAAGCTGGGTTTCCCTTGTAAATGGGTTTAAGAGTACCTACCTCATAGGGTTTCGGTAGGGATTAGTTGAGATAACATATATAAAGCATCTAATATACCAAGTTTGGGGGCACATCGCAATCACCTAGACAACTTATTCAAACTCTGTGCTCCACAGGATACTAGCATAGGGTGTAGAGAACTCAAGAAACTCCCCAGATGATATGGATTAGGAACCAGTAAGAGTTAACTCCCCTTCTCCTAAGGCAGACAGTCAAGATATCCAATGACCTAAGTGATTCCTAAGGTTTTAGTTTCAGATGGCTGGTTATATCAAAGTGTAGGTGAAGAAAGCAGTTCTATTTTGAACATGATAGTGTCCCCTGGATCATCTGAGTGGAGATGTCCAGAAGCTGGTGCTACACAGTGGACAAGGACCTTAGAAAAAAGCCAAAGGTGGCAACACAGAGTGGGCTGTCAAGTGGTGGCTGAAAAGGACATAGCCCCCCAGGAATGGATGGGGTTGGAGGATAAGAGGAGGCTTCGAGACTCACCTTCACATAAACACCAAATTTAAATTTTTTTGGAGGAAAAGGGTCAGGCACAGTGGTTCATGTCTGTAATCCCAGTACTTTGGGAGGCCAAGGCAGGTCGATTACCTGACATCAGGAGTTCAAGACCAGCCTGGGCAACATGGTGAAACCTCATCACTACTAAAAATACAAAACTTAGCCAGGTGTGGTGGCGAGCAGCTATGATCCCAACTACTCTGGAGGCTGAGGCACGAGAATCGCTTGAACTCGGGAGGTGGAGGTTGCAATGAGCCAAAATCATACCACTGCACTCCAGCCTGGGTGACAGAGCAAGACTGTGTTTCAAAATAATAATAATAAATAAAACAAAAAATTTTCAGGAAAAAAAATCAGTGAAGTAAAATGAAAAGAAATAGGAGTAAGAAGAAAACCAGGGAGGGTTTTATTTGAGGAACACACTAAAAAAGAGACTGCCAAATGCCACAGTAAAATCAAGTGAGGCTGAAAGTTGCTCTAAAGCAGAAATTCTGTCTTGCCAATGATGAGCTCTTTGGCTGTGGTAGCTGGTTGGGTGGCAGGTTGATTTTGGAGAAATGCTGGTATCTTTGGCTTTGTATTCTTACCTGAAATACCTAATAAAACCTCAGAGGCAGAAAGTAGTTCTTTACTATTTGAGTGGGAAGAATACTTCCAAGCATCTCTTGTTCTCAATAACTATTATATATACATATATATATATATACACACACACACACACACACACATATGTGTGTGTGTGTGTGTGTGTATGTATGTATGTGTGTGTGTGTGTGTATATATATGTATGTTTGTGTGTGTATGTATGTATGTGTATGTGTGTGTGTGTGTATATATATATGTTCATCTTTGGTAATCTAGAAAATATTGTGTCCTCTGGAGAACCACAAGGATGGTTCTTAGTACAAAACAAACACCCACTCCTAATAGTTCTCTTTCCAGTTTGTTGTTAATGATTGACTATTCAGTTGTATCTTTATGCCTTGATAAAGGGTTTTTTTGTTTGTTTTTGTTTTTGTTTTCAACAGGCTGCAGTGCAGTGGTGCAACCATGACTCCCTGCAGCCTTGACGTCCTGGGCTTAAGCAATCTTCCCACCTCAGCTAGTGCACGCCACCTTACCCAGCTAATTTTATTTTCTAACTAGAGACAAGGTCTTGCTATGTTGCCCAGGCTTGTCTTGAACTCCTGGGATGAAACAGTCCTCTGCTTAAGCCTCCAAAGGGCTGAGATTACAGGCATGAGCCACTGTGCCTGCCTCTTGACAGAGTTTTTAATACCGAGGTGGTTATGTTTCTCTGGAGTAAGAACATTTCAAAATAATTTACATTTTGAAAGTTAAAATTCCAAGTGCACTGAATGTCCTATGGCAGGTTATGGCAATTAAACCACAAACTGCAACTCATCACTGTGTTTGAAGAACGATCTTTTTGTCTTCTAGTAAATTTGAAATGTGCAGCTCTTTTGTAACATTTTCAGAGTCAGCATATTTGAAATTCTCTGTCTCAAGTTTTATTATCTGGAATTAGCTTCATTTAAAACTGTTAATAAGTAATGAGGGGCTGTTTAGCCCATTGCTCTGTTCTAGGGCTAATACAAGGAATTGCAGTTCACTATATTTTAAGTTTGGAATAGTAGTCAGTAAAGAACTCTAGTTTATATTGTAAAAATATTATTTTATACACTCACTGAGGAAATACATCAAATGAGCTCTGCAGTCACGTGTGTGTGTGTGTGTGTGTGTGTGTGTGTGTGTGTGTGTGTGTGTATTTTTTTTTAACTCGTATAAAAGATGGAGGCTGATGTAGTGGCTCATGCCTGCAATCCCAGCACTTTGGGAAGCCAAGGTGGGAGGCTGCCTTGAGCCCAGCTGTTCAAGACCAACCTGGGCAACATAGTGAGACCCCATTTCTATGAAATTATTTTAATCAGCCAGATGTGGTAACATTTGCCTGTGTTCCTAGCTACTTGGGAGGTTGAGGTGGGAGGATCATTTGAGCTAGGACAGTCAAGGCTGCAGTGAGCTGTGATCACGCCACTGCACTCTAGCCCGGGTGAGACCCTGTCTCAAAAACAAAACACAAGAAAAAAACATATAAAAGATGGAAAGGAATAGCTAATAACCAAAAGAGAATATAAACAAATATCAGGATCTTTTATCAGCAGTGCAAAGTTTCAAGCAGAGAATGGGCTATAGTTTATAGTTGTAGCTTTTCCTAAACCAGAAGAAGGAATAGGGAGGTTCCAAGGCTTGTCTGACATGAGTATATGTCAGGATCTTTAAATAAACAATATCTTTTCTCATTTTGATTAGACTGAAAGAAATCAATTAACTTATCCACATACAAACAGGGACCAGGAATCCAGTCCCTGACTCTTATGACTCTAGCATGACCCCATGTTTTCACCAGAGGAAAAACAACCTTGAGCCACAGTAGCTTTATTTTTAGTATGCAAATACTTAGCAGATATTTTTGACTTTCAGAAACTAGCAAAAGTGCTTCACAGCAAATTCTTTTGAAAAAGCAGGGCATGAACAACCTGCGTAATTTTATTTCTGAACAGAACAATGTGAGGCAAGGCACGTGGGCTCACACCTGTAACCACAGTACTTTGGGAGGCCGAGTGGGGAGGATCATTTGAGGCCAGGAGTTCAAAACCAGCCTGGGCAACATAAGGAGACCCTGTCTCTATAAAAAAAATTTAAAATTAGCTGGATGGGGTGACACATGCCTGAAGTCCCAACTACTCAGGAGACTGAGATGGGTAGATCATTTACGCCCAGGAATTCGAGGTTACAGTGAGGTATAGTGCCACTGCACTATAGCCTGGGTGTAGACAGAGTGACACCCCAACTCTAAGAATAATAGGCTGGGCATGGTGGCGCATGCCTGTAATCCCAGCTACTCGGGAGGCTGAGGCAGGAGAATTGCCTCAACCCAGGAGGCGGAGGTTGCGGTGAGCCGAGATCGCGCCATTGCACTCCAGCCTGGTTAACGAGTGAAACTCCGTCTCAAAAAAAAAAAAAAAAAAGAATAATAAAAAGAAAAATAAATTTTATGTGACTCTAATAAGAATTTCTGACTTATAACTGGCTTTTGAAGTAATTTAAGAAGAGCTCCCCATAAGTTCTGAGAGCTGTGGGATGGCAGGGAAGGTGTAGGTGTGTGGATGTGTTCTGCCCATTCTGGTCACTCCAGGTTACAAAAGCCCTCAAGGTCTAGCCATGAGGAAATGTGTGAGCTATAGCAAGGCCTAGAACTTATAGAGGACCAGAGTCCATGCTTGCCAGCATGAAAGGGTTCAAATTCAATGGATAAAGCAAATACAAAAATGAACAAAACCAAATACAACACAATGCAGGCTTAACAGTCCTTACCTATGGAGTCAGTCCACTCACTGTCGTTTGGACCCCTACTTTACAGTTACAGCACACTGGTGTATAAAGATTTATTTTAGAATGTAGTGAGGTTGGAAACTAATAAACTACCATTTGTGCTTATTTTATGGATGACATAGGACCACTTTCTGGATGTGTAGGATGTTTTCTAGCCTTATGCTCAATACATATTTCACAGCACTTATAACCAGCCCATGGGTTCTTATTGCCTGCCACCCAGATAGAGCCAATTTATTGAGGCACAGGAATTGCAATAGAGAAAGAGTTTAATATGTATCGAGTTGGCTAAACAGGAGACCAGAGTTTTATTATTACTCAAATCAGCCTCTCTGAAATTCAGAGGCTAGGGTAGTTTAAAGGTAGTTAGGCAGGCAGGGGCCTAGAGAATGAGAAATGATGATTGGCTTGGGTCAGGGATGAAATCCCAGGGAGTTGAAGATGTCCTCTTGAGCTGGGTCAGTTCCTGGATGGTGGCCACAAGACCTGATCAGCCAGTTTACTGGTCTGGGTGGGGCAAGCTGGTCCATCAAAATGCAAAGTCTGAAAAACACTCAAACATCAATTTTAGGTTTTATAGTAGTAATGTTATCTATAGGAGCAATTGGAGATGTTAGGAATCTTGTGGCCTCTGGCTGCCTGACTTGTAAGTCCTAATTCTTAATCTTGTGGATGATTTGCTAGTTTTACAAAGGTGGTGTTGTCCCCAAGCAAAAAGGAGGCTTGTTTTAGGGAGGGGCTATTGCCAGGTTTGTTTTAGGAGGTTTGTTTTAGGGAGGTTTAATTTATAGTTTAACTGTGAAGCAAACTATAGCTTATCATGTGTGCTTCACAGTTAAACTATAAATTTCTTGCAAAATTAGTCCAACCTACACCCAGGAAAGAACAGGGCAGCTTGGAGATTAGAAGCAAGATAGAGTTAGGTCATATTTCTTTCACTGTCACAATTTTGCAAAGGTGATTTCACACAAAGTATGCACTTTACAAGCTTATTCTGTTTTTAGCAAAAAGTAACTGAAATCACTTTTGCTTAGCATGCAAATTATTTTTTAATGGAAATTCAGTACTGCCTTTGATCATTCTAAAGGAATCATCTTGCTCTTTACTCCCCAGAGTCCACAATATCTGGATTTATTCCTTATTTTGGATTTGGACTGAAAGCTCCTTTTTACATTTTAACTGGCTCTCATTTGCCTGAAAGTAATTGTGTGGGGGTGCCTCTTTAAATGCATTTACAACAAATTGCTTTGTTGCGAAGGGGAGGGTAAAACTGAAATTGGTCATGTTTTCTTCTCCCTCTGTCAAAATTGCATTTTTCATTTTATGCATATGGTGAAGATAAAGATTTTGATGCTTGACTGCAAAGATCTGACTCTATAGGGATGTACTTACTCTCTTTTGTGAAAAGGCAATGATTTCATAGTCTCCTGCCTTGAGCAAACTACATTTGTTAACTTTATTTCTTGTTTCATAGAGTCATGTATGACTTTTCTGCTGCTTCTTTGCCTTCCATAATCATCTTCTGACCATCTGGGAAACCTCTGATCATCTATGCAGAGTGCATTTAAACATTTTAGTACTAGAGGAGTGAAAATGTTGTAAAAATGTAAAATGTTTTTCTATTGTTACACTGGGAGCAAAAATAAAATGTTTAAATGTGCTTTCCTGCTGAGTAAGAGTTTTAGAGATTAGAGGCTTGTGTATAGAATTCTGAATGGGGACAGCAGTTCCAGTGCACCTAGGGAATTTGAGAAAGCTGCAGGAATTGTCAACAAAAGGGACTGGAGTGATTTGTTGTATTGCCTTTATTTTCAGAATAACTCCTGATAAATATTAGAGAGACATATTAACTCTTCAAGGCAGTGGAACAACCTGCATGCATTTTGGGGGCAATTCTTGGAAGGGATTTCTGTTTTAAAATCAAGACATTAGCCTTTGGGATGTCAGATTCCTATTGATAAACTGAGGAAAGTGACTATCAGGTGTTACCTTTGGAAACTACAAAAAAGCAGTTACCTAAAGGGAGAGTAATGAAAATAACGGGAACTGTGAATCACCCAGCCTCAGTTTTGCAAGCCACTCATGTGACTTTTACATTTCCATTAATGACAAAGCTCATAATTTTATGATACAAATATCAGCAACAGCCACCTGCAGGTTGTTTTTCTTCTCTCTATTTTGAGTTTCTTCCTTCATCTGTTTTGTTTTATTTTTATTAAAGAATAAAGTATTTCTTTTTTTTAGCAAAGATTTATGTTAAGTAAAATAATTATAATTTACTGTAATCCTAGTCCATATTTTTTTGTTCATTCAACAAATATTTATTGACTAAATGCCAGGCGTGGTTAGACATTGTCTAGTGGGAGACAGACAGACAGAGAGAGAGAGAGAGAGAATGAATATCTGGCCTTGAAGAGCTTAGAGTCTAGTGGGGAATGCAGACAATAAACAGTAATACAGATAGAGAGGTAGATAGATAGATAGATTGATACATACATACATATGTATTAGTCCACTGCTATAAAGAACTACTTGAGACTGGGTAGTTTATAAAGAAAAGTAGTTTAATTGACTCACAGTTCCACATGGCTGGGGAGCCCTCAGTAAACTTACACCCATGGCAAATGGCAAATTAGAAGCAAGCCATGTCTTACATGGCAGCAAGAGAGAGAGGGCGAAGGAGGAAGTGCCACACTTTTAAACTATCAGATCTTGTGAGAACTCACTCACTGTCCTGAGAACAGCATGGGGACATCTACCCTCATGATCTGATCACCACCCACCAGGCCTTTCCTCTGACAAGTGGGAATTACAATTTGAGATGAGATTTGGATGGGGACACAGAACCAAACCATATCACATAGATATATAGCTGATAGAAGTTAGAAAGTGATAAAAGGTGTGAAAAGAAAGCGGGCTGGGCGCCCTGGGCACAGTGGCTCACACCTGTAATCCCAGCACTTTGGGAGGCCAAGGTGGGTGGGTTGCCTGAGCTCAGGAGTTTGCAACCAGCCTGGGCAACATGGTGAAACCCCATCTCTACTAAAATACAAACAATCCGTCAGGCATGGTGGCACGTGCCTATAATCCCAGTTGCTTGGGAGGCTGAGACAGGAGAACCGAGGAGGTAGAGGTTACAGTCAACCAAGATTGCACCACTGCACTCCAGCCTGAGTGAAAGAGTGAGACTCCATCTCAAAAAAAAAGAAGCAGAAGAAAGTGTAGCACAGAGAAATCAATGGGAAGAGAGAGCAGCTGCAGGCAACTTTAAATCAAGTATTCAGACAGCCCTGACAGAGTCTGTGGATTTCGGACAAAGACTTGAAAAAGATGAATATCTGGGGAAGAGGGTTCCAGGTGGAAAAAGAGGGGTGAGATGGCTGGCATATTCGAAGAGTAACAGCAAGACTGTGCAGCCAAAGCAGGGCGAACAAACGTACGTTAAATGAGATCATTTATACCAAGAATGTGTGGCATGCGTAGTGCCTGGTGCAGAGTCCACGCTCCAGAGCTGTGAAGCCCTGCTCTGCCTTCACCAGCTTTCACCCCACCCCACCTATCATACATGCAGACCCTTTCTAAGGTCACCAAGGGCTGGTGGCTTCTAGGTGGAATTTTTGTGATGTTGACATTTGTTGTGTTAACGTCTGTGCCTTTAATAACGTGACTTTACATTGCACTGTCTCATTGGTGGTTTGATGAAAGGCTGTCTTTTTGCCTGTTAACCACAGTGAGGTTTTACAGTAAAAAAAGAGAATCCCTACATGATTGTGTAGGGGTAAAGAGAAAACTTTCCCTTCACCCTCTAAAGGATTGTTTAAAAATCAAGTCACAAAAGGCTGACTGATTGGAGAAAAGGCATAAAAATGTATTAACATGCACACATGGAAGAATCACACAGTGATTACCCCAGCCACCAATGGGGTATAGAAGCTTATATATCATCTTGATGTACAGAAAAAATGGGCATTAAAAAACAGGTAATGGTGGCAAAACAGGTTATGGGAGGGAGAGAAGAGGAGACTCGCCAGGAAAAAGTAGCAGGCCTCAGAAAGAATAGATGGGGCCAGGAGTGGTGGCTCACACCTGTAATCCCAGCACTTTGTAAGGCTGAAGCAGGCAGATCAGAGGTTAGGAGTTCAAGACCAGCCTGGCCAACATGATGAAACTCTGTCTCTACTAAAAAATACAAAATTAACTGAGCATCTGTAATCCCAGCTACTTGGGAGGCTGAGGCAGGAGAATCACTTGAACCCAGGAGGTAGAGGTTGTAGTGAGCTGAGATCACACCTCTGCACTCCAGCCT
>NW_016107390.1:5253885-5262696 GCF_001604975.1 Cebus imitator
GAGTGGGGTGAGGGGAGGCCTGGATGCATTGATTTAGATTTTCTGTAGATGTCAATGTCTCCCACAAAAGACAGCTTTGCGGATTTGCTTCTGTTTGCTGGGTCTCTGAGCAAGCCATCTCAAAATATGTCAAAGAAATATATTTTGGGGTAGAATATTTTTATTTCTTTTGGTTGATTATGGAATGTTTTGTCCTGCTGCAAATAGTTAGCAGATCTCTGATGAGAGGGAATTTTGAGAATTTGGGAATTAGTTTCAGAAGCTCTGACGAGAGGGAATTTTTTCTTCATTCTTTTGGTAATCTTTGAAGTAGCGGTTTTCAATTTAGCTGCACATTAGAATCACTTGGAGAGCTTCAAAGAAAATACTGCTACCCAGGCCCCACTGCAAATCAATTAAATCCCAGCCTCTGGAAGTGGGACCTGCTATTATATTTTCAGGTTCTAATGGGATGCCATTAGAACTCACGCTCAAGTGATCTTCCTGAAAACGGTCACCGAGGTTGATGCTAAGTATGTGTATTTTTTTCTCATGATACATCTGCTTCTGCCTCTTCATATTATCGTGTCTCAAAGATCAGAAGACCTTAGAACTTTCTGTCTGCAACACTTGTCAATCTTCTCATTCCAGCTCTGTTTGTGACTGGTTCATAAACTCCAGGTCCAGAAGCAGAGCTGGCTCATGACCAAGCTTTGCTGGGTCCAGCAGCCTTCTCAGGTGCTTGTTCTGGGTAGCCACTCTTCAGATGCAGGCCCCTGGGGCTCTGAAAGCTGAGTGTGTTCTTCACCAGCCCCTTTCCGGAAGTTGTAGCCAGCTTTGCCTGGCTCTCTCCACCACTTTCATGACATTAGCTAACCAGAATGCTTCCATTTCCATCAGGAGGTTTATGCATACGCTCATATTTCAAATGTGGTCAGAAGAATGTCTACAAGTAGATATTTGAGCTGTATTCATGTTTCACTGTTCAACATGAACCCGATTGACCCACTTCTGCTAAAAAAAAATCACCTGCAATATTATACTGTCGATAAATTGAATGTTAATTGTTGTATATTTACATTTTAAACCTATTCGTACATCTCATGCATGTGTGTTGTAAATCAAAAAAGATAACCGAGGTGAGTCACAATTATTTTAAAAGGTTTATTTGCCAAGGTCAAGGACATGCCATGGAAAAAAAGAACACAAAACCATAGGAAAAATCTGCAGTCTGTGCTTTTTTCCAAAGAGGGTCTGGGGGGCTTCAATATTTAAAGGGGAAAAAACAGGTATTGGGGGAAAGAGAAAGAAAAAAATTTTTTTAAGGAGGGTGGATAAAAGAGGCAAGAGGTTGCATCCTTTTTAGTCTTGGACCAGCATTCTCTGAATCCACATTTTACACGTGAGAGGGGTGGAGGAATAGTCACTTACGCCTTCATCTCATGCTTAGTGAATCTGCATTATTACATAAGATAAACGTGGGGTAGAGGAAGCAGCAAGATAGGCATCTGTCTGAGGTGAGTGGAGAGATGGCTTTTCAGTTCTGTCCTTTGTCCCACACCTGTGAAGATCAGCTATCAGGTCACACGGTCGGGGTGGAATTCAACAGAACTGTTTTAGGGTAAAGATCTGGAATCTTAGTAAAGAGCTAGGAATATTCTTGTGGGAAAATTGTGAGGGAGGTATATACCCTTTTTATCTCTGTGGCTATCTTATTTAGGAAGAAAATGGGGGCAGGTTTGTATGACACAGTTCCTAGCTTGACTTTTCTCTTTGGTTTAGTGAGTTTGGGGACCCAAGATTTCTTTTCCTTGCACAGTATATACACACACAATCATATATACACACACACATTTACGGATGTGTGTTTGTAAGTATCAGTATTTATTTGTAGTGATTATAGATAATCTTCCCAAATAATCAATCTGGAGGTCAGCTGAACTTTCATAGACTCTTTTTATCATGCAATTATGTGTTTTTCTAATGAGGGTGAGAGATGAGATGTTAAAATGCTACCGTGTTGAAGATGACATAATTGAAGCTCTGGGATTTTTTTTCCCTAGCAAATAAAAAGTGGGTGATTCAGAATTGTCTCCGGTTATTTTTCTTTAATTTTGCTGGTCCACAATATTTGCAGCAACCAACCCTGGGAACTGAGAGGCTGGAAACTCCCATGTTCTAGGAGGGCTTCTCTGGAGCCCCTCCCACCTCACCTCTGCTCATAGTCCAGTGACATTAGGGGAGAGTGAAATCAGCAAGACAGAGTCACTCGCCTCCACCCCTTTCCCCAAGACATCCCAACACCAGGTGCTAATTTCATGATTTAGTCTCTCCTACCTCTGTGCTAAAAAGGCATAACTTTTCTCTATCCCTTTCTTCCCTTTTCTCTTCTTGTTCCCCCTTTTTGAATTGAAATCAACATTCCTTCCATTTTAAAAAGGTATAGGCTAGATGAGGTGGCTCATGCCTGTAATTCCAGCACTTTGGATGTCAAGGCAGGACGATCACTTGAGCCTAGGAGTTCAAAACCAGCCTGGGCAACATAGTGAGACACCCATCTTAAAAATTTTTTTTTTAAATCAAAAGCCCAAAAAGTTCAAACACTTTTTTTCTTGACCGATGCACTTGGCATTTCCCTTTGACAGGCATTCCACATCCCACGTTGGGATTCACAAGGTACAAGGTAGTTCCAAGAAACAAGGTGCAAACCAATAAACCACTTTGCCTCACAAAGTGTCGGGGCTTGCTGGTGGCAGAGTGCTCCTTCCTTCTCCCGTCGGCACACTTGTTTGGCACCTAGCCCAAGAGCGTCCACATCCTGGTAGTGCCCACTGACAGCATTTGGCAGGTGTGACAGAAGAGGAGTCTGAAAAATAGCAAACCTGGCCTTCCCAGGAGGAACAGGGTGGGACTCAGGGTACTAGCATATAGAAGAACGTGCTTTCTGCAGACCATCCACCTTCGGTCCTCTTTTCAACCTGGGCAGAGGAGTGTTTTAATCCCAGCCTATCTGAGCACTGCCCTTTCTTCTACGCTCACACTCTCTTCCACAGCCCCAGCATGTCACTTTGTCCTACACGATGCCATTATTATTCCCTTTCTGTTTTTCTTCTTAGGCAAGCCACTTTAAAAAAATATTCCTAGCACTTTAGGGAAGCCACGCGGGTGGATCACAAGGTCAAGAGATCGAGCCCATCCTGGCCAACATGGTAAAGCCCTGTCCCTACTAAAAATACAAAAATCAGCTGGGTGTGGTGGCATGTGCCTGCAGACCCAGCTACTCAAGAGGCTGAGGCAGGAGAATCGCTTGAAACCTGGAGGCGGAGGTTGCAGTGAGCACAGATTGCACCACTGCACTCCAGCCTGGCAACACAGTGAGACTCCGTATCAAAAAAACAAAACAAAAACAAACAAAATTATAGTGTTTCTATTCCAAACCTCTTCTCCCCTCTCAAGCTGCAGATAAAGGCACCAATATAAGCAAAGCTTTTTTATGCCTCCTTGCCCAGGTACCTGGTACTATGCTCCCGGGACTGCGTTTCCATGAAGAGTAGCACTCAGAGACATTGCAGACCAAAGGGAAAGTGACTTGTCACTGATTCCCTGTTGAAAGGGACGACATCCTGGTCAGGTTGTCAGGTTCTCAACCCGTCTTCCTCTCCATGGAACATTTCTTGGGCATTTTTCTCAGAAATCTCATGATTGCCCTGGAATAGAGAACAGAGTTTATTTGGAACATGGAACATGGCCAGGTTGGTGGGTTTTCTTTTTCTTTGAAATGAGATTCTGAGCTATGGACCTATTTCTTTTTTAACTACCTTCTGACCTAGTTCATAATATTACCACCAGAAGCAGAACTGACAAAGAACATGATGCTTGCTTTAAGAGATTGAAAAAGTCTCAACCTTTTGAAGTTCAAGAGATGAAAATCACCGTTCATTCTGAGTTAAGATAACTTGCTTCAATTTGAACTTCTCTTTATAGTTGTTAGGGGTGTAGAATGGAGAATGGACTTATATTTTTCTGCAGAAAAGTGTTTGACAAATTCTTAAATATTTCCCAATTATAGGTTCTGTTATAAAAATAATTTGAAGCCTATATGTTAAATAATGTAAAATTATTAAATGTTATGCACATGTATGTTCATTTACAATAGCAAAGACATAGAATCAACCTAAATGTTCATCAATAGTGGAGGCTGAGCACAGTAGCTCGTGCCTCTAATCCCAACACTTTAGGAGGTTGAGGCAGGTGGATCACCTGAGGTCAGGAGTTTGAGACCAGCATGGCCAACATGGTGAAACCCTGTCTCTACTAAAGTTATAAAACGTTAGCCAGCCATGGTGGTGGGCATCTGTAATCCTAGTTACTTGGGAGGCGGAGGCAGAAGAATTACTTGAACCCGGGAAGCAGAGGTTGCAGTGAGCCAAGATCGCACCACTGCACTCCAGCCTGAGTGAAAGAGCAAGACTCTGTCTCAAAAAAAAAAAAGAAAATGTAGACTGAATTAAGAAATGTGGTACATATACACCGTGGAATACTATGCACCCACATGTCTTTTGCAGGAACGTGAATGGAGCTGGAGACCATTATCCTTAGCAAACTAATACAGGAACAGAAAACCAAATACCACATGTTCTCATTTATAAGTGGGAGCTAAATGATGAGAACACATGGACACATAGAGGGGAGCAACAGACACTGGGGCCTACTCAAGAGTGGAGGGTGGGAGGAGGGAGAGGTTCAGGAAAAATAACTAATGGGTACTAGGCTTAATACCTGGGTAATGAAATAATCTGCACAACAGACCCCCATGACACAAGTTTACCTATGTAACAAACCTGCACTTGTAACCCTGAACTTAAAATTATTAAATGTTAAATAATTTAAAATTAATAATTAAGTGTATATGTTACTTCAATGTTAATAATAGAATTGTTATCTAATTATTCATCTAACCAGAGATAAATACAAGCATAAAATAGGAAAAATTAAAGTTGAAGAAAGGTTTCAAAAACATGTTGTATAACCTTCTTCCTGATGCAGGAGACCTGTTCTTCCAGCCTCAACTGAAAGCCATGAAGGGGCCTTCAGCAGTGGGGGGCTCCACCAGGAAAGAGTGTGCTTCAGTAACAGAGACAACTGCTTCCTAAAGAAGCCTCCTCCACTGTTGGAGGTCCCTGTTTTAATCTATATTGAGCACAAAATGGCATCGTCAAATTTGCTGCCCCCGAAATGGGCACTCATTGTAAGCACGCTTTGTGTTGAAAATACAGTAAATCATTTAATGCTCAAATACTAATGACAACTGGCATTTATTACATAATCGCCATGCGCTAGGCACTGTGTTAAGCACTTTACATTTGTTATGGCATTTACTTCTTACATACATTCTGTGGAATACCATTTCCCCTCCTTTTTCCACACAAGGAAACAGGTATATAGGACTTATGTAACTTACACAAGGTCGCCATGGTAGAAAATGACTGACCCAGGATTCAAGCCCAGGCCCATGTGACTTCAGGACCTAAGCTCTCACCCGTTGGTTGTACTTTTCACTTCTAGTAAGTGTCTGTTTTACCATATTAACTTTGTGTTACCCTTTCACTTCTATTAAGTGTATGTTTCACCCTATTAAGTGTATGTTGCATTCCTACAAAGAACTGAGGCTCCCATATCAAAGTAATTTCCCCAAGATAAGTGGAGTCTTAAAGCAGATCACTGCTTCCAAAGCTTGTGTTTTATGTCATCATAACTCAACCAGAATGCAGCAGAGAGCATCAAAAAATTAAAGGAGTGGGGCATGGTGGTGTGTGCCTGTAGTCCCAGCTACTCGGGAGGCTGAGGTGGGAGGACCACTTGAGCTCAGGAGGCCAAATGCAGTCTAGACAATGTAGCAAGATCCCTTTTCAAAAAAAAAAAAAAAAAGTTAAATGATCCACAATAAGTTATCAAGGCAGCTGCAGCTGAGGACCTGAGGGTATCAATACCCACTGGAACTGCATTATTATTTCTATAATAAAAATATTGAATGCTAGAGCTCCCAAGGATGTTCAAGACTCTCCCCAGGCAAGAAAAGTGAGTAAGCCTGAAGGGTAGAACTGCGTTTTTCATTTGTATTTCCCCAAAGTCTAGCATAGTTCTTAAATCATTGTAGGTATTCAGCAAATGTTTATTGACACATTACCTCTACCTAGAAATTTAGAATTTCTTGTAAATTTAGGAACATGCCCTTTCTGACGTTATTTATTGATTTAGACTCCATCTGTTTCCAAAAGGAATTTAAAGTGCCATTCTTGCCAGCACAATTTTTATTTGAATCGTCTGGTTTTAACTAATTGGTTAAGTTTTGGTGCCTACCTTACAGTGTTTGTTTTCTCTGTAAAAAGCGGTGGCAACATGGACTCCCCACTGCAGAGGCTAAGTGTTTGATGGAGCCAGAGAAAAACACCATCCCGGGAGTTTTCAGTCACCCACAGCAGTGGGGCAAGTCTGGCTGTGTGTTAAAATATGGAAATCTTCAAGTGGGTAGCTGCTTGGCCAAATTATGCGGGAACACAGTAAGGAAAATGTACAGCTCTTCTATGTGTCGTATTTCACTTACAGAAATTAGGGAGCATTTTAGGCTGCAGATACAATTTAGTGTTTAGATTTTTTAAAATTATTCTATGTAAAAATGCAGGTTGCTATCAGTTGGCATACAACAGGGGCTAACAAAGTCATTCCTCCAACTTAGAAAAGCTTGTGATCAGAGTTAAATTGGTAAAAATTAAAATCAGGAGCGGTCTGTGGGAGAGAGTCAGGAGATCTATCTTTAAATACATACCTGAATACTTTAGAGGTACCCAAAAGTCCAGTCAAGGTGATACAGGTATATTTTCAGCAAAGCAGAGCTATTCCATGATTAGAATTTGAAATGAGAAATTGTATCTTATTTGGAGGGAAAAGAGAAGGGATAGAAAGAGTCAGTCTACCACGGAAACACAAAGAGACATAAAGGCAAACCCTAGCTAGGAGACAAGGAGTTTTCCTCAAGGGAACTTGGGGATCCTTGAGCAAGTTTGTTCCTGGAATAGGTGAGGTGATTCAAGCTACCTTAGATTAGAAACACTGTTGAAGATTAATGGTCTTTCCTTTGTTCTGACTCCATTCTTACACAAGACGTTGGATTATTGAGGTTTCAAGCAGCTTGTCAACAGTGAGAATATATGCTGGCCAGACCTCCTTGTTCATTCTTGGCTATGGTAGATTAATGCAAAGCCATCTGGCTTGTCTCTTTAAGCTTGATTAATGCAGTTTCACATCCCAATTTCAGTGTGCTGATCAAATCAGGTTTCTGAGCCACCATCACATCTGAAAACTTGACCTTGAGGTGATAGAGTCACCAAGGCTTAGCTGCTGGTAAGGATCTGGTTGGATGAAATTTCCTCTAGGTTGGGAAATTTCTTTCGGCAATACCAATAGCCTCTGCTGCAGGACTGATGTTCCTAGATTCTCTTGCTGGTTGCTTCTCAGGTGACCACTAACGTGACCACTAAGTCTATGAAAAATACCTTTGATGTCTGGCTCAGATGGCTGCTCTAAGTTATGGCCTTCACTGTCATCTGCTGCCCACAAGTTCTGTTAACTGAAGGTGATACTTACCTTGAAAACCCTGCATGGCCGATGCTGTTGCACCCAGCACTACAGCTCACCTGCTTAGCAGTGTGTTCCCGCGTGCAGGACCAATGAAGCACATTCTCTATAAAAGCAGCAGAAAAAAAAGGCATTGTATGCGTTCATCAAAATGGAAGGTAGGCAGAAAGTAAAGTTAAGTTGTTTTGTCAGAAAAGACAGAACTAGGCTCAACATTCGACCAAAATGTGGGAAATGAAGGAGGCACACAATGGACACGGGTTATTTGAGAAGTAGGAAATAGCTTCAAAGAGAGAAAAAGGTGCCTTTACTCCTATTTATTTATGTATTTGAGATGGAGTCTCATTCTATCACCAGGCTGGAGTGCAGTGGTGAGATCTCGACTCACTGCAACTTCCGCCTCCCAGGTCCAAGTGATTCTCCTGCCTCAGCCTCCTGAGTAGTGGGGACTACAGGAGCCTGCCACTACACCCAGCTAACTTTTGTAATTTTAGTCCAGTTGGGGTTTCACCATGTTGGCCAGGATGGTCTCGATCTCGTGATCCACCTGCTTTGGACTTCCAAAGTACTGGAATTACAGTCATGAGCCACCACACCTGGTCCTACTCTTCTATTATTTTATCAAGCTTGAATATATGCACATTAAGCCTGGCCAAGCCTGTATTAAAGATAAGACTTAAGTCTTATGTGCAACTTTCTCACAATGCCACTAGAATAAAAACTTCATTAGACCTTAGATAGGTAACGAGAATGGAAACTGCTCTTAAAAGTTGCAAACAAGCATGACTTGGGAAAACATGAAACATGAGAGCAAAAGATCTGTCTTATATGTTAAGTAACATATACCCTTTATGGATAAGAGATAGTAGCACTTCAGAGGAAGATGGGCATAGCATAGATTAGGAAACTGGCATTTGTGGGTGTGCTGGGGAAGGAAACGTTTGTGATTAAAGCACAATGAGTCAGCATTCTGCCACATGCATTGTAGAGTCTGTGATGGATATAAGAAAGATAAGGAGGCCGGGCGCAGTGGCTCACGCCTGTAATCCCAGCACTTTGGGAGGCTGAGGCGGGTGGATCACGTGGTCAAGAGATCGAGACCATCCTGGTCAACATGGTGAAACCCCGTCTCTACTAAAACTACAAAAAATTAGCTGGGCATGGTGGCGCATGCCTGTAATCCCAGCTACTCAGGAG
>NW_016107390.1:5262926-5275425 GCF_001604975.1 Cebus imitator
CATCTGGAAAACCCTGTGAAGTGAGTACAATAAGGAACTGAAGCTTAAGAAGGTATATGCTGGGGACATCAGCAAGATAGCAGACTAGGAAGTTTTAGGCCCCTGTTTTCCCGTGAAAATGTTAAATAAACAACAAGAGCCTAAATAATTTTACAGTACCCCCAGGAATCAGTTAAAAATTTATAACAACCAAGCAAATATTCAATTAAGAAAAATCCACATGAAAAGTAGTTGGAAATTTTATTGCATTTTTACTCACCCTTGCCCTACGCCCTCCCCAAGGCAACACAAGTCTGGGGTTTGTGATGGCCTGGTACCCAGTTTCCTTCTGCAAATTGGAGAGATTTGGACCAAATTTGCAATGTTTTAACCTGTATGACAGAAGCCTCAGAGACTGGCTTCTGTGTTGCTCAACGAGGAGCTCAGACAGTAAAAGTGGCACAGTTTGGATTTCAGGCTAGAGAAAGACAGGAGAAGAAGCAGGCATGGCTTCTGAAAATCACAAGGGCTTTATAACCCGCAGATGCCTAGGGCAAGAGATCTTTGATTGAGCAAAACAATAGAACAGGTGAGACCTCAGGGAGAAGCAGGGTGAGACTGTTAGAGACACTGAGACAAGGACCATTGGTGTATATGAGGGAATCAGAAAAAAGCAGGCACACAGGTCCGGGGAAGACACACGGCCAGAAAAGGGCTTCACAGAGGGCCTATTAGTGAAGGTCTTCTTCTGCTTAGAGCCAGTCTTCAAGACTAGGAGAGGTGGCTATTTTTTTTTTTCAAATGCCCAATTTTCAACAAAACATCACAAGACATTAAAATTAAAAAAACAAACAGGAAAATCTGGCCCATTCCAAGGAACAAAATAAATCTTCAAAAGCTTGAAGAAGCACAACCATCGGACTTACTAGACAAAAGACTTTAAAACCACTCTCTTAAATATGCTTAAAGAGCTAAAAAAAAAAAAAAAAAAACTTAAAAAAAAAAAAAAAAAAATCGAGAAAATAACATGAACAAAATGAGGATTTCAAAAAATAAGCAGGAATTATAAAAGGAGTCAAATAGAAATTCTGGATTGAAAATTACAATAAGTGATTTTAAAAATTGACCAGAGGGGTCTAACAGCAGCCTTGAACAGACAGAAGAAATAATCTGTGAATTTGAAAAAGGTCATTTAAAATCATTGAGCCTGAGGAATAAAAAGAAAAAAATAACAAAAAGTGAACAGAGCCTAAGGAACTTGCAGGATCCCATCAAGTGGACCAATATATGCGTTATGAGCATTCCAGAAAGAAGAAGAGAGAGAGTCCAGAGAGATTATTTGAAGAAACAGTGGCAGAAAATATATCCCAGATTTGAGGAAAGACATGAATGTACAAATACAAGAAGCTCAAGGAAGTCCGAGATAAACCTCAAAGACCCGCACAAAGTTACACTCAGACTGTCGAAAGCCAATGACAAAGAATCTTGAAAGCAGTAAAGTAGCTTGCCACGTACAAAGGATCGTCAATAACATCACCATGTATTTCCCAGAAGGAATTGGGTAATTTGCCTGAGATCAAACAACTAAGAAGAGGTGGACTTGAACCCAGACCCATTAATGCCAAGCACATTCTCTTAACCAGTGCTTCTCAAAGTGTGGTCCCTGGGCCTACAGGGTCAGCATCACTTGGGAACTGGTTAGAATAGAAGTAAAAATTCTCAGGCTTCACTCCTGACCTCCTGAATCAGGAATTGGGGTTGCAGCAAACTGACTTTTAATAAATCCTGCAGATGTTTGAACTGCTCTTAACCATTGTACAGTGGATGTACAGCTTTAAAATACTTGAGGATTTTTTCTTCTTCTTCTCATAGAAATATAGCCATATAGGACCACAACCCATTATCTGCAATTCTAAAAGTTCGGAAAACTCTGAACACCAAAAAATACTTTTTTAGTCGTTTGTGGTGGCAAAAGTCTTACCTAAACTAACAATTGGTTACTTAGGGTTTTTGTTGATCCTGCTTAGTGCAAATATTCATATGTTTCACTGTAAGGGTATAATTGTGTTTAATGACAGTGTGTTGCCTCAGAGGCTGTTGAGGGTTTTTTGTTTATAATGTGTGCATTATAAATAAATGTGCTCTAGTAACTGGCCACTGGTAGAAGTAAAAATTTTAAATGAAGTAGAAATTAAAAAATAAACAGACATGGCCCTATGAGTTTCACATTTTGGGTCCGTTCAGTAAATAGGATTACTGGCCTGTGATTCTGGAAGCCTGAGCTAAAAGCAGACCTAGCTCTGCTGTCTTTGCCTTGGTTTCATCCCTACTTAACCAGGGATTGAAGTAACTAATCTCACAACCTCTTCCAGCCCCATCCATTAGAGATATGCCTGGACATACCTGGAACACAGATTTTTAGTGATTTCCTTAATTCTATTATTTTCTCTGCAGGTTGCTCTTCATTTGATATTATCAGGTTGGCACAAAAGTAATTGCAGTTTTTGTCAGTACTTTTAATGGCAAAAACCGCAATTTTTGCACCAACCTCTAAGATGCTGTCCATCTTCCTCTCTTTAATTTGGTGCAAGAAGACTAAGTGGTGTGACCACATTTATTCATAAATGTTTTCAAAAGGACCTCCCCCAAACTCAATCATTGTTATTTGTGTTATAGGGGAGCCTAAGAACAGGAATGACTTTTTTTTAAAGGCACTGTTACCACCCACTAAGTTTGGAGCGATTTGGTCCCATCAAGTATGCTAGAAGAAAAATAAAAGAATCCCACTGGTCTTTCTGGGAAGATATCCAGGAGTCACCTATCCAGGAGACAGGAGTCACAAGCTGTCTGTCCACAGCCTGTAGAAGAAGGAGTGAGACAGAACCCAAGATGATGGACTGTGTGCTCTCAGCATGTGTGCATAGGGAACATGAGACCAGACTGAGGCACTGCCGGCAGCGGAGCCTCCAAGTCTTGACAACATCTTGTACAATTGCTGCTGCTGACTTACCCCCTAGCTGTGCAAGGATGCTTTAGGGATGGAGCCCCTGGTGAGGGTGACTTTTTGCTGAAAAAAAATTGATCCTATTGATCCTAAACCAAGGAGGCTATTGGCATTTGAGTGTGAAGACTGAAAGAACCCACTGTTGAGCGAGCTATTATCCTGATTTAAACTTTACATGGTACATCTTGTGACAAGGTGTTCTTTTTGACCTCCAGGTAAAATATTTTTCCATACTCTAAGAATAAAAAAACCCAATAAATTATTTATTCCACTCAGGCAGGAGCTTGCTCAAAATGTCTGTATTGAGCAATTATAAAAGCCTTGGAAATTTCCATCTTCATCCTTAGAAATGACTGATTGAATTCCAATTAGGGAATCATGGACAGGAGAGAATTGGAAGGAGAAGTATTTCCTGTAACAAAGTTTGAATTATAGAAAAATAGGCCAAGTATGGTGGCTTATACCTGTAATCCCAGCACTTTGGGAGGCCAAGGTGGGCAGATCACTTGAGGCCAGGAGTTTGAGACCAGCCTGGCCAACATGATGAAACTCCACCTGTATTAAAAATGCAAAAATTAACTGGGCATGATAGCATGAGCCTGTAATCCCAGCTACCTGGAAGACTGAGGTAGGAGAATTGCTTGAACCCAGGAGGCAGAGCCGAGATCGTGCCACTGTGCTCCAGCCCCGGTGACAGACTGAGACTCCAGCTCAAAAAAAAAAAAAAGAAAAAAAAATAGTCTACATCAACATTGTCCAACCCATCTTATTTTGTTGTTGTTGTTCTGTTTCATTAGACTTTTATGAGTCTGAAGCTGTCGATTTTAACTTCTGTCTCTAGTGGTAGGTGGAAGGGAGGGTGAGGAAGGGGCTTTACTGGCCCAACCAGACCACACACAGAAAGTAAGAAGCCGTAGCTGTGTTCTCTCCCTTGGGCACCCTGCTCTGCATGCTCTCTATGGCCTCTTCTTCCTGAAAGTATTCTTTCCCTACATTCAAGATTCCGTTTGTTAAATAGTATCCTCCCCTCTCATGGAAGCGCCACTGTTTTCTTGGTTTCCCACCAGTTTCTTCCTCTCTCATTCTCGCATTGAGCCATCTTCTCATCTTCTGCCCCCACTCCACTTTCTTCCCCTGTGTTCCAGCTCCTCCCTCCATCCTCCCTCCCACACACTCTCCAAATCCCAAAATAACAGAAGAGAACACACGGCATGCCCAAGCTTGAGAGTGGTGGTCAGGGTTAAGCAAGGGAGAATGAGAATGATTCTTCTATTTTCCCAAACTTGAGCAATTAGGCTATTACTATTTCCCTTTAGGATAAAGATTAAAGAGTGTTAAGAAGTTATTAAATACTTTAAAAGAACTCATTCTGTGACTCCCAGTACTAATAGTTTGAAAATGTTCAGAGGTTTAGAATTTAATTTTTTAAAATTTCATGTATTTTAAACTGAAATCACATTGTTCACATTTAACTGGTTTCATTAGATGAGCAAATTATTTCTGATATATATAATATTTGTATATACACATAGGCACACTCACTTCTCTGTATATACAACTTGATTTGTAATATTTTAATACATTTTAAATTAGGAGTTTTAAAATACATAATTTAGCATCTTCGCTCTGGAAGGTTCCTTTAAAAGTGTCTCTTGCACTCTCATCATTTTACAGGTGAGTAAAGTTATTTTCAAAGAAATAATTTGAGTAGAAGACAGATTTCAGCCTGGAATCAAGTTCATCATTCCTTTCACTAAACCCTAATGTCTCCCACGCAGATTCTAATTATATCTTATGAATTTTAAATTTCCAAGATTAGAGAATTGCAAGATTGAAGTTTTTCGTAGACTAGTTGTAATGAGAGCAAATATAAATTAGAAGGTGATTGGAAGTGAATCAGGAGACTGAATTTATAGCTTCTAGGATGCTACTTAAATTAAAAAGTTAATTATAATGTGAATATGAATGAAAAATTTATTGCTCATTATTTAAAATATTTACATATTTATAAGAAACTTAATAGAAAATACTTGGTGTTCATTTTTCTTGTGTCTATAATACCTAGTAACTGTCATATTGTATAATAGAATTCAAACGTTTTAAAATATATCAAAATCCACTGAGACATCAAGTAGAGAAATTATATCCCTTGGAGCTTTGAACACTCTTTGGAAGGATTGATAACAGCTGCTTGTGGAAATTGAAGCTAGATTTGGCGAGTTAATGTAGTCCTTTCAGGAATAAAAATCCATCCGTGTATTAATGGAGTGCAGACAATTATTGGTGATGGCAATAAATAACGTTTTATTATTTAGCAAAAAGGAAAAGCCTGACTCACAAATGTTTACTTCCGTTGGCATTCACAGTCAC
Organism: Cebus imitator; assembly: GCF_001604975.1. Classification (NCBI taxonomy): domain Eukaryota; kingdom Metazoa; phylum Chordata; class Mammalia; order Primates; family Cebidae; genus Cebus; species Cebus imitator. The sequence continues at coordinate 5,268,280 of NW_016107390.1, forward strand.
CCTTACCCTCCAGTCCATACCAGGGCTGGTTTTGAACTTTCGTCCTGATAGTCCCATACACCCACTGTGAGAGAAGCTTCCAAGGGGAAGTGTTTGAGCATGGCAGATTTTGCTGGCAGACAGATAAGACTGGAAAACTGATTCTGCTACTAAGTTGTGACTGGGCCTGTTACATGACACAACTGCCCAAACCTCATTATCTTCATCTTCAAAATGAGAATGCGGCCAGGCGTGGTGGCTCACTCCTATAATCCCAGCAGTTTGGGAGGCCAAGGCAGGTGGATTGTCTTAGCTCAGGAGTTTGCAACCGGCCTGGGCAACACAGTGAAACCCTATCTCTACTAAAATACAAAAAAAATTAGCCAGGCGTGGTGGTGTGTGCCTATAGTCCCAGCTATTCAGAAAGCTGAGGCAGGAGAATTGCTTGAACTTGGGAGGCGGAGGTTGCAGTGAGCTGAGATTGGGCCACTGCACTCCAACCTGGGTGACAGAGCAAGACTCCATCTCAAAAAAACAGAGAACGGTAAGACTTGTGTCCCAAGGTAGTGTCATCATGCCTGCAAAGCTCTTGGCTTATGGGTATCTCAATAAGTGACAGTGATTACTATCATCTCATCATCGTCATCATCATCACCATTTTGCTGTTTGAAACGCATGACTCTATGAGTATGTGTGTGGATTTTTCTAGGAAAGTTTCTAGTCTTCCTGATTTTGCCCATTTTCTGGTTTCACCTTCTTCTAAGTTGAGCAGCAGCATCCTTTTGACAGGTACTCATCAGTTATATAATCTGGAAGCTGTTCAGCTCCACATAACACTGCATGCTATTAAAATACAGGAGAATCCCACTTAATATTCTCTGTCTAGACCACAAGCACAGTTAGCAGACAGAGGTTTCCTTTCCAATGACTTTAAATCTCTCACCAGCAAGGAATAGGCCTTTGAAAAAAACATTGCCCTACAAATTGGTAATGAGACAGGAGCCAATGGCCGCTTAGCCTGACACACATCTCTCAACTCCTCAATTCCTTCTCCAGGAAGCTTAGTATAATTTCTCTGTCAAAAATTAGTAAGTATGTGATATCAGATGTCTTTCATGGGATGGGTTAAGCTTTATATGGGTTTTCTGTTTTTAGCCTGTACCTACAAGAGAGTTCGTTTGTGTAAGTGTATGCTGTGTGTGTGTGTGTGTGTGTGTGTGTGTGTGTGTGTGTGTGTTAACAAATTCTTATTCTCTGTCTCAGTGTAGTATTCCTTGGTAATATGAGTGGAATTTCTGTTTGTCACATGGTGGGTGAGTTGCTTCGTTTCTGGATAAATGGCAAATTTTAATTTTGTATGTTCTTTTCTCTTAGGAGCAAATGCTTCTTTGTGCAGGCAGACAAGCTTACATTATGTTAAAAAAAAAATAACACTGGTTAGAGACCACCATTTCTTGCTTCCAGAACATTTTCACAACTTGATCTCTCATCCCTGCCAGCATGAACTATTTTCAGTCAAGGGCTATTCCATGTAAACCCCGGGGAATTCCTTGATCATAAGCTTAGTAGGCTGGAGCATGGAAGCTGGTAACCATATGACCATCCTAAGAAGATCAAGTACCATGTGTGTGTGTGGTGGGTGTGAATCTCAGCCTAGCAACTCAGCTTTAAAGGATATTCCATTCCAAATCTTTATTTACCTGCCAAGCTGATGGCTAGCAGGAATTCAGTCTCAGCACTGACTGCCCAAGGTTGTACAAGATCTTGGAGTCTTTCCCAGTAGCTGGGGACCCCTCTGGATATATGCATTTTTCTCAGCTAGTTGTCAGTAGACTCCATCAGCACAGCCTCATGTTCCTTCAGTTTTGGGGACTGGCAATGCTGGAGCCCCAGGGCCTACAATCCAGACTCTCCAGGTGCAACACACAACCTCTGACCTCTGAGAGTCTGCCATCTTCCCAGGCAGGCCTGGGGCCAGGTGGTGGGTCCTTTGCTCCTTGGAAGACCCATGGACTTCTCCCCCTCTCCAGTTGTGAGGACTCTCTCCTCTCTACCTTGGTGCATCTCAAAGGCATTCTTCCATCTCTTCCCACTCCGGACACCCCGTGTCATCTCTTCAACAGCTCAGGATTTGGGAAGACAAAATACTATCTAGAAATGAATGTGGCTTGCGGGCAGTCTCTGCTTTGGCTCGGAATGAAACCTCTCTTGAGGTCCTGTCTTCCTTCAGATGAAGACATGGAGGAAATAAGTATCTTAATAAATCATCCTGCATGCTTTGAGAGATTCAGTCATAGACAGTTAAGCAATGTGTATGAGGAAATACTTAAATAGAAAATAGATTAGCTGCAAAGAAATGTGCGTACAGGAAATAACTTCAGTTATAGAAAATAGCAGCGGGTACCAGTTGGTGACCCTGGGACAGGACACTGGAACACACAGCAACCAGGAGTGAGATTACTTTACACTGGGGATCACCTGTACTGCTTGAAGTTTCTTAACCTATGCATGAAGTGATCTCTAAAAATATCAAGAAGTTTTCTTGATTCTTAAAAGTGTGTTAATAGATTTAATTCACAATTATTTTATTTTTAGAGACAGGGTTCCCCTCTGTTGTCCAGGCTTGGGGGTGCAGTGGTACGATCCCAGCTCACTGCAACCTCTGCCTCCCAAGTTCAAATGATCCTCCTACCTCTGCCTCCAGGGTAGCTGGGACTACAGGCATGCTCCACCACGCCCAGCTAAATTTTTTGTATTTTTTTTTAGAGAAAGGGTTTTGCCATGTTCACCAGGCTGGTCTTGAACTGCTAGGTTCAAGCACACCGCCTACTTCTGCCTCCCAAAGTGCTGGGGTAACAGGTATGAGCCGCCATGACAGCTCACAATTACTTTCATCATCAAAAAAATGTTGTTTTTTTAATAGAAACATTCAATGAAGAATTCGGTTCTACCAAAACCATTTGAAGTTTTTCCTGAAGTTTTATATCAGGAAAATATAAAATAGAAATCTGATTTTAAAACTTAGACATTATATTCAAATTTAGATTTAATTAAAACTCTATGTACATAGAATATTTCTAATAGAAACTAATTTATTGCATTTGCATTAGGGAAATATTCCTGCATGGGCTTACAAGCTACTTTTGAGGGTCTGAAAGTGAATCAACTTGCAGAACTTATTTGCTTATCTAGCAAGATTCACTCATTACAGAATCATCTCATCCCCTTCAATGTGTCAACTCGGAAGAAACTTAAGCCATATTCAGACTGTGAAAAGATACATTTAGAAAAACTATTTTAAACCTCTGGAAACAGCACATATTTGGCCAGATGATGCTGATCGCCCTTGGTGGACTTGAAATATAGCAGCCGAAATTGTCTTCCGTGCTGTGTGGCCAATCTGCAGTGAGGAGAGCCCATTATACAGCAGTCTCAAGAAAACATGATTTACAGTCCTTGCACCAAGCTGGGCCACAGAGTTGACACATATGCTTTTGAAAATCATTCTTTGGTTCTGTAGGTAATGCCAGCTGTATACAACTTTTCTAAGCAAGAAGTTAATGCTGTTCCTCTGAGGAATCTTTCCCAGATCTAAGTTCTTACAAGGTTTTGAGGAGTCTTATTGAGGCACAGAAAATTTACCCCAGACAAGGTGTCAGGCATGTCATTGGCCATCACAGCTTCTCATTTAGCTGGTGTCAGTGCAGTCCATGTCAATTTGACAGAGCCCAAGGGGACAAAAAAGAATTAGCAAATAATGGGATTTATTAATGCAGTTTCTAATTATGAGAATTGCTGAGATTCAAGATGCTAGAGGAAAGGAAAAGGATCACATACAATCTCCCTCTCCGGGAAGAACACTTGCCACTAGCCTTGAGCAATGGTAGAGCAGAGCTGAATTGCTTTGTTGGTACTGGGTAAGATCTGGTGTTTAGGACTTGAGTCTGCTCTGCCATCTTTTTCCTGGCTCTTACTTTGGAGACGAACACTAGCAATAATGAATGGTAAGTCCTCAATTCCTAAGAATTTCACTATGCTTTAATTTGAAGAGGCAACATGAATCCAAAAATATGCTTGAGTCAAGAATTTTATTTTAAAATAAATAACTCGATCCAAGGATAAATCCTGAACCCACAGATGGACCAACCTCCTGTGTCTTCTGCAAAGTGCAGTCCCGAGGCCCTGAGGCAAACTTGCATGTCATAATTTCAGTTTTGGAAAATAGTATTTATACATTTTAGAAAGACTTTTAATGTGGGTTGAAATATAAATGATTTTCTAGATAAGTCTGGCTTAATTAGAAAATGTAATGAGCTCAATTTCCTAGTTTGCCTCCAAGTTGTAACTTCAATTTCATCTTGTATGCAGCCTCAGTTGTTAGTAGCTGCCCAAAGCACTAGGCTGAGAGAGACGGTAAGGCCAAGGGCAGGCTCAGGAAAGAACGTCACGACGGACTGTCATTGCCTCCGCTGGGCATGTGAGTGAGGAGAGGCAGCGTGTATTTGTCATTCTGGCCATAACTTGTCTATCAGCTGGAAAAGAACTGGAATTCTTGAGCTAATAAACAGTGCCTCCGTCATGATCATTTTCTGCAACTTAAAATTGTCTATTGCAGTTGTTCATCTTAGATTCTGATATTTGGTCCCCTACTCAATCAAAATATTCAGGAGAATTTCATATAGCAGAATCCCAACCCATGTCCAGACTCTACTTTTGGGGTCTCTGAGATGGCTTACTAGTGTAAGGCGGGGGGATAATTTTCCCTTTACCCGTCTAAATTCTGGGCTGAGATCACCTGTAACAAAAGGCAGATTAACCCCAAAAAAACAAGCAGAAGTTTACATGTACATTTCATATATACTTGGGAGATAACCAGAGAATGAACAAATCTCTCTCATTTAAAAAATTTAAAAAAATTTTTTTAGAGTCAAGGTCTTGCTCTGTCACCCAGGCTGGAGTGCAGGGGCACGATCATATTTCCCTGTAACCTCAAATTCCTGGCCTCAAACAATCCTCCTGCCTCAGTCTCCTGAGTAGCTAGGACTACAGGCACAGGCTACCATGTCTGGCTAATGTTTAAAGCTTATTTGTAGAGACAGGGTCTAGCTGTGTTGACCAGGTTGATCTTACTCTCCTGGCCTCAAGCAGTTCTCTGGCCTCAGCCTCCCGAAGTGCTTGGATTACAGGTGTGAGCCACCATACCCAGCTGAGAATGAGCAGTTCACAAAGCGGTGGCTTCTGACTCTGGCTTACATCACATCTTCAGTAAAGAACAATACATTTTTGGAGAAATGACAGGACAAAGGAAACAGACCTAGTGTCTCTAGAGTCAGGAACATAAATGCAGTCATACATCACTTAATAATGGGTATCTGTTCTGAGAAATGCATCATTAGTATAGTCCTACTACACACCTACGCTATATGATAGAGCCTGTTGCTCCCAGGCTACAAACCTGTACAGCATGTGACTGTCCTGAATCCTGCAGGCAATTTTAACACAATGGTAAGTATTTGTGTATCTAAACCTAAGGGAGGTATTGTTGGCCAGGTGCAGTGGCTTATGCCTGTAATCCCAGCACTTTGGGAAACCAAGGTCGGCATCAGGAGTTCCACCAGCCTGAGTCAGGAGGTTCCTGAGGTCAGGAGTTCGAGATCAGCCTGGCCAGCATGGTGAAACCCTGTCTCTACTAAAAATACAAAAAATAATTAGCTGGGTGTGGTGGCAGGCACCAGTAATCCCAGCTATGTGGGAGGCTGAAGTAGGAGAATCACTTGAACCCAGAAGGTAGAGGTTGCAGTGAGCCGAGATCTCGCCATTGCACTCCAGCCTGGGTGGTAAGAGTGAGACTGTCTCAAAAAAAAAAAGAAATAAATAAAAATAAATAAACCTAGGGAAAGTACTATAAAAATGCAATCTTACAATTGTTACAGTCTTATGGGACCACCATCATATATGTGCTCTGTTAACCAAAACGTCTGTATACAATGCCTGACTATAGGAGAAACTAATGGCAGATAAATGCTAGTTAATTAAGTTTGTTATGTAGATTCCTCTGGAGTTGGTCTCCAGGCTGACTACAGTTGTCTAAAGTTGTCTCTGGTGTTTCACATTGTCCTTCCTAGTAGAACGGGGAGGAGGACACGTTTGTAAACTCATGTTCTGCTTTTAGGCAAATGGGGGAAACAGAGAGCTTTCCTTCTTTTTTTTTCCTCTATCACCTTCAGTTCAATATAATCCTTTTGCCAAAGTGGCATATTTTCAGGTAGCAAATTCTCCTGCCCTTCGAGAGCATCCTTCTCCCTGAACAAATTGTCACTTCTGACAAGGAGTAGCAGATGGAGGCCAAATGATCGCCTTGATGACAAAGGCTAAATTAGGAGCTGTAGCTTAATGTGAGATCCAAACCTCTTCCTCACTGAACCCCAGAATTAGGGAGTCACAGCCAGTGCTAGACTAGGGCACATCTGGACATGAAGGGGCTTGTCCAGGCAAGACTTGAGGCATGGGTGTTGAGGGCGGGATGGGAGCTTCCCCAACAATAAGCAAGGAACCAAGCTGATAACTCTTCCTCAGTCTCACTATCAGATCATTCACTCCTCCGCCTGGGGCAGCGTGAGTGAAGGTTTGGAGGAAGGCATGCTTGTCTCACATCACGCAAGCATCCCTGAACCTGGGGGATGACATTAGGAATAGGGCAGATGAATTTCCCTCAGTGATGCCCATATTTCTGTCCACCTTACCTTAAACATGCATTCACGATCTCTCCACTTTTCTTCACTGCCAGCATCCACACGGTGGTTCAACCTGCCACCGTCCTTCATCTGGGCTCCGTGCTATTGCAGTGGTCTTCTAATTATTCTCCTGCTGGACTCTTGCCCCCTGCAACCATTCCTGACAGGCATCAGAGACCATCCTGGTGGAGGGTAAATCAGATCATGTTCCATCCCTGCCCAGTCCGCCGCGTCTCTTCATCACACCGTGTAAATCACAACTTCACACCACGCTCACCAGCCCTGTGTAATCTAACTCTTCACCAATGCTTTGACTTCCCCCAACTCTGCCCACCTCACTCCCTAGATTTCACCGCATTAACCTTCCTGATGTTCTCCCAACACTCCAACCTCATTTCTGCCTTGATTCCTTTCTTTTTTTTTTTTTTTTTTT
>NW_016107390.1:5275635-5277397 GCF_001604975.1 Cebus imitator
AACCCCTGACCTCAGGTAATGCACCTGCCTTGGCCTCCCAAAGTGCGGGGTTTACAGGCGTAAGCCACCACACCCAGGCAATTCCTTCTTGATTATGTTCCTTTCTGTTCTGAACACTCCGCTCACAAATTCTTTGCATCTCATCTCCATGTTATAGCTTCAGCAAGGCCTTTCCTGGCTGGCATTCTAAAGAAGCAACCTCTTTCTTAATCTCTGTCATTTCATACGTACTTCTCTCACACGTTCCATCTTTTTATCTCTCTGTTTACTTACGTATTCACTGTGTCCTCCCCCAGGAAATGTAAGCCCCATTAAAACAGGGGTTTTTCCGGGGTGCCTTTCAGCACTTGGAGAGCTCATCATGGATTTGACATTCCATAAATATCAATTTACAGGGTATGAATAGATGACCCCAGAATCATCAGACAGAGTATGTCTTGAATTTTAATTCAGAGAAGGCAGTTGAAATAGTGATTATGTCTTTTGTAAAAAAAAAAAAAACAACAAAAACAAAAAAAACAAATGTAACCTGACAGTGAGAGAATACATCCTAACAGAAAGTGACTCAGCTAGTGAATCTAGAATTCACTGTCATGGACATCATGCCCCAGGATATTCATGACTTCGGGGGAAAAAAAGCCCAAAATGTTGTACCTTTGCCTAGATATTTTGTTTTGAACATTGGAAGAAGCAATGGAGTGTTGTGATTAAGACGATACACTCTGCAGTTATGTTGTGGGGCTTAGATCGGGCCCCATCACTCACTAGCTGTGTGCTCCTGGGCAAGTTACTTAAGCTCCTTGTGTCTCCATTTCCTTCTCCATGAAAATGGGGATAGTAACAGTAACTACTTTTGATAATTATTGTCAACATCAATTAATATAGTCAGTAAATCTACCTAACCTGCTGCCTGACACAAAATCAGCACTCAATAAATGCTCATTGAAAGTAATAAGAGTATAACGGGTACAAAAAAAATAGAAGAATTAATAAAATCTACTGTTCGATAGCACCGCAGGGTGACTATAGGTAGTAATAACTTAATTGAATATTTTAAAATAAAGTGTGTAATTGCATTAATTGTAACTCAAAGGATACATGCTTGAGGGGGTGGATACCCCATTCTCCATAATGTGCTTATTTCACATTGCGTGCCCGTATCAATACATCTCATGTTTCATATATATATATATATATATATATATGTTTGTGAGTACATAGGAATTAATGTATATTACATAGGAATTAATATATATATTAATCAATTTATATATATTTATATGTCAATTCCTATGTACCCACAAAAATTTTAAAAATTAAAATATTTAAAACATTTAAGAAAGTAATAGAGGTAATAGTATAATTACCATTTTGCCAGATGTTGAAGGGTAGTAACTGCCTTATAAATTATAACCATTTTTTTCAGTCATCCGCCTTCTACTGTTTTAGCTCTTTGAGGACAGTGTCAAGGTCTTTCTATAAATGAGCTCCCGCTTCTTTGCCACATCTTATATTAGTGAAATATCAAAAGGTAGGTGCGTTAAGTTCCACCATTTTCCTCTTTTGTCTTCATCCTCCTCAGGCTTCTTTCTGATCGTTCCTTCCTTTCTGGATCAGGAGTTAGAAATATTAAGCCAGTTGCCGGGCGCAGTGGCTCAAGCCTGTAATCCCAGCACTTTGGGAGGCCGAGGCAGGTGGATCACGAGGTCAAGAGATCAAGACCATCCTGGTCAACATGGTGAAACCCCGTCTCTACTAAAAA
>NW_016107390.1:5278567-5298158 GCF_001604975.1 Cebus imitator
AAAAGAAATATTAAGCCAGTTAAAAGTGTGCCCTCCTTTCACCATAGCTTTCCTGGTCAGTAAGATTGGCAGAGCAGCTTGTAGAATAAGGAGGGGAGCTCCTTACTAGAATAAGGTGAGACAGCTGCCACTTCTACCTTCTCCTGTTCCCACACAGGGTCAGGCTCTCAGTCCACGCTGATCTTCCCCTCTAAGACAGTAGCCTCTGCTTTCAAAATTGCTCTACTTAGCTCCTCTGTCAACCCAAAGTGTGCTTGTAGCAGGTCCTCTGAGATAACACAAGGGCTGAATCTAGTGTTGTCAAACACACGAGCTCAGACAAAAACCTGAGTTCAAATCCCGGCTTGGTGGCGTTCTCTCTAGCTAGATGACACCTGGGAGCCCTGCTCTCTTCGTCTCCCAGACTAAGATCATCCCTGTCTTGCAGGGTTATTGTTGACAATGATATGTAATAATATCTGCAGAAGTACTTTTAAACAGTAAGCAATGAATAATAGCTACAATTTTTCACTTAATACAATTATAGACCTGGAAATAATGAGGCTTTCATCTGCCTGAATCACCTACACTTAGAGAAACAGTGATCTCCTACCACCAACTCAAACTCACTATTATGTTCTCTGCAGTTATTGTCTTTGACAATCAATTAAAAAGTTAATAAAAAAGAAACATCTGGTGACAAAAAATAAGAGAGTATTAAAAATGGAAAGAAATATATCAAAACGACACAGAATGCAAATTATAAGAGTTCCCACTGGCAATATATGTAACAATTTGAATGATGAATGATGACAGTAGTAGGTTATAAAACTTTGAAATAAGAAACATGAATCCATACTAATTAAAAAATTTTTAATATAAAAACTGACGGTTAGCTGGGTGTGGTGATGCATGCCTGTACTCCCAGCTTCTCGGGGTACTAAGGCAGAAGGATCACTTGAACCCAGGAGTTCAAGGCTACAGTGAGCTGTGATCCTTCTGTACTGCAGCCTAGGTGACAGAGCAAGACCCTACCTCAAAAAAAAAGTCTTAAAATAAAGGGTGATAGGAAAAGGAGGGAAGCTTTTCTTTGTGGAAGAATGTCAATAGCACATAATGGAATAGTTGGAGCAGAGTAGTGTGTGCCTGTAGTCCCAGTACTTTGGGAGGATCACTTGAGGCCAGGTGTTCAAGACTAGCCTGGGCAACATAGTGAGACTCCATCTCTACAAAAAAAAAAAAAAAAAAAAAATTAGCTGGGCATGGTGGTATGCACCTGTAGCCCCAGCTACTCAGGAGGCTGTAAGGCAGGAGGATCACTTGAGCCCAGAAGTCTGAGCCTGCAGTGTGCTATGATCATGCCTGTGAATAGCCACTGTACTTCAGTCTGAGTAACATAGCAAGACCCCATCTCTAAAAAAAAATCAGGATACTGTTAGCCAGCCAGCCCTTGCTGGTGTTCTTTCTGCTATTGTTCACAAGTAAATTCACTCTGATCCAAAGTCTTAGGGAGTGAAATACACATCTCAGTTAAATAAACCAAGGTCTCTAGGTCTGGATCAACTATTTCCATGCCTAGAGGTGGTCAGTGACTCTGCCACATAGGTAGTCAGTCTCTAAGTCAGAAATTCCACTGTCTCTTTGGGAATGTGTTAACCATTGCCTTGTCAATCCTATGCTTTAACTGTAGTCGTATGATCTCAAAAGCAAATGCAACAAAATGAAAAGCAGACGAATGGCACTTAATTAAACTAAAGAGCTTTTGTCCAGTGAAAGAAACAATCAAAAAAGTAAACAGACAATCTACAGAATAGGAGAAAATATTTGCAAATTATGCCTTGACAAAGGACTAATACCCAGAATTTATAAGGAACTTAAACCAACAAGAAAAAAAAAGTGGGCAAAGTACATGAACAGACACTTTTCAAAAGAAGACATACTGGCGACCAACAAGCATGAAAAATGCCCAACATCACTAATTATGAGACTAACGGAAATTAAAACCAACAGTAAGATACCATTTCACACCAGTCAGAATGGCAATTATTAAAAAGTCAAAAAACAGCAGATGTTGGCAAGGATGCAGAGAAAAGGAAATACACATTGTTGGTGGGAATGTAGACTAGTTCAACCCCTATGGAAAACAGCAAGGGAATTTCTCAATGAACTAAAAATAGAGTTAGTATTTGATCCAGCAATTTTATTACTGGGTATCTACCCAAAGGGGAAAAAGATATTTTGTCAAAAAGAAACTTGCACTTTTATGTTTATGCAGCGCTGTTCGCAATAGCAAAGTCGTGGAATCAGACTAAGTGTCTATCAGTGGTGGATTGAATAAAGAAAATGTGGTATGTGCACACTGTGCACTACTACACAGCCATAAAAAATAATGAAACCGTGTTCTTTGCAGCAGTGTGGATGCATCTGGAGGCCATTATCCTAAATGAAATAACTCAGAAACAGAAAATCGAATACTGCATGTTCTCACTTACACAAGGACATAAAGATGGAAATAATAGACACTGGAGATCCCAAAAGGGAGGAGAGAAGAGGGGGAAGGGTTGATAAGCTACCTGTTGGGTAGGTAGTATGTTCACTCTTTGGGCGATGAGATCACTAGAAGCCCAAACCCCAGCATTATGAGGCATACCTATGCAACAAACCTGCCTGTGTACCCCTGAATCTATAATTTAAAAAAAATTATAGCCATATGACCACAATAAGGGTAAAAAAACCAATCATCACTTTACTTTGAGTGCAAACCTAATTGCATTGATGAGCCAAGATCTCCTGTTCAGCTTCATCAATGTGACCAGAGAATCCAAATCTAAAGAATGAATGCCAAGGCATTGACTGTCATGTACCTTTTAAGGTCAAGTCATGATAACTGATGCAGTGCATTAGGCAACAAAAGAAAGCTCACAGTCACTTTGAAAATGTCATGTAGGCACCAGTTTATAAGACTCCTTTTAGCCAGTATATGTAGAAGCATTTTAGTAACTGTGCTTTATCGGTCTGAAAACTTGGAGACATTTTTTTCAATTATAACTCTTCAGACTAAGTTACTTTTAAAAATGTCTTTCATTTAGCGTTTACTATGAAGCAGGCATTAAGCTCAGCATGTCGCTGAGATTCCCTCTTCTAATCTTTGCAATAACCTTTTTTTCTGCTCAGAAGTGGGAACAGATTTAAAGAGGTTAGTAATTTGTTGAAGGTCACACAGCTCATAACTGGCAGAGCTGTGTTTTGTCTATTTCAAACCCTTTCCTTTTCAACTGTTCTCTACAATCATGCCAAAATCAGGTATGAAAGCATCATATTTTATAAAGATTCTTCTGCTTACCAAAACGCAGACACACACAGCACTTTTTAAAGCTGTCAAATGCATGGACTTCATTTTTTAGTAGCTTATTAAAGGGAAACTACACATAGGTCTTTGAGAAGGTACAATATTGTTCCTGGATTGAAAGTGAAATTTGGATGACCACATTAAGTTTGGAGAATAAATACCTGCTATTAATAAGAATAGTTCCAATTCTATTTAAAATTCTGCTAACAACATAAAAAGCTTTTTGTTGTATTTATTCCACCTAAGCTCCCTGGACTCAGTTTACCTTACAGTATCAAGAAAAGAAGTATAAAAAGATCTTTGTTGTACTGTATCCTGTATATTCAGTTTTCCCCTAGTTATTAGGTGTCAGAATAGTGCTATACAGCCTCTGGGTTAGAGTTCTCTCACAGGTGGCAAATAGGTATTCCAGGGATTTGCCCAAAGGTGAATTTTAATGAGATCTGCCTACTTCTTTCTTAGCTTGAGAAGTATGAGTATTCTCAGGGCTGTGATGGCATGTAAATGAGTATTGCTGCTATGCTAATTAGATCAAGTCTCTGCAGAGTAGCCAGCTGTTGGTTGTTAAAGGAAATAAAAGTATAGGTCACAGAAATAAGTCATTTCAAAGCTGGTTTCTAGAGACCTTTTCTATCATAAGAAACAGCCATATATCCCAGAAGGAGCAATCAGCATGTCTGGGTAAAGAGAGAGGAGGAGAGTGAGCAGATAAATAGGGTCATTATTTTGAAGCTTTCCCCTGGAGTTCATTATTCACACAAAGTGTAGTCTCCAGACCTTGAGTGCTGTCTCTGTTTTTATTTTTACTATAAATTCATAGTTTATCTTGATATTTAATAAAAACCAAATAACAATAATACAGTAGTCCCCACTTTATCCTCAGAGGATATGATCCAAGACCCCCAGTGGATATGTGAATTCTTGGATACTGTGGAACTCTACGTGTACTCTACTTTTTTCCTATTCATATCTACCTGTGATAAAGTTTAATATCTAAAATAGGTACAGTAAGAAATTAATAATAAAAAAGAACACTTGTAACAGTATACTGTAATAGAAGTTATGTGAATATGGTCTCTCGCTCCAGAATAACTTATTGAATGTAATATTTTCAGAACTTGGTGGACTATAACTGAAAGAGTAGAAAGTGAAAGCAAGGATAAGGAAGAATACTGTAATAAACTCGGTCTTCCTTGGCTCCCAGGGGATTACACTCTTCTACAGTATCTCCAGTACCTTCGTCTCTGTCTTCTTCTCTTGCTTCGCTTTCTCTACCAACCAGAAGTGATTAGATGCTTTCCATATTTGGCTTTGACCCTATTCTCATTTTTAAGGAAAACTCTCTCGATCATCTTACCCACCTCTAAAGCTTCAATAACTAAGGAAAATAAAGTCTTATTAGAATATGTGTGTAATAGAAGAAAAGGAAATAGATGTTTCGTTATCCATCTGATGAGGGCATCTTACCCCTTCTTAGGCGTGGACCCCTTTGACAGTCTGATGAAACCTATGCATCATTCCCTGGATCATGCTTTTAAATGTATAAATTAAGATACTTAGGATTGCAAAGGAAACCAAAAATGTTAAAGTGACCAGAATATTTTTGCAAATACATTTATGATATGCTAATGTGTATCCTGCAGTACATATTCATGAAATAACAAGATCTGGTCACTACCGCACTTTCAAAGCAGTGAGAAAGACTTGGAAATGTTGTCTATAACTATATAACAGTATGAATTTTTTTTTTTTTTTTTGAAACGGAGTCTCACTCTGTTGCCCAGGCTGGAGTGCAGTGGCCAAAACTTGGCTCACTGCAACCAACCTCCACCTCCCGGGTTCCATTATCCTGCTTCAGCCTCCTGAGTAGCTAGGATTACAGGTGCACACCACCACACCCAGATAATTTTTGAATTTTTAGTAGAGACAGGGTTTCACTGTGTTGGCCAGGCTGGTATCAAACTTCTGACCTCATGATCTGCCTACCTCAGCCTCCCAAAATGCTGGGATTACAGACATGAGCCACCGTGCCTGGCCTGGAAAATATCTAATGGAGACAAAATTGCAAGTTTCATTAATATTCCTGTGGTTTGCTGCGTATGTTCATAACTGGAGGGAATTTTACATTTTAGGTAGAGACTAGGGAAAATAAAGATGTAAAATTCAAATTCGTAGATCCCCTGAATTCTACCCATAGATCTAAGTTTAAGAACACCTGGTCTAAAAATTTCCAAAAGAGATTGGGAAGAGAACCCACAGCGGACAATGTGAAGAAGGGGATGTTATGGAGTCGTCTGTAATTGTACAGTTATACTATATTCCTCCCTTCATATGTTGGTTTATCTGGGCTTCTTGTGTCTCCTCTAGTCTTTCTTCATATACCTCTTATATCAAAGTAGAATTAAAACTAGCCAGCTCTTCATTTGTTGGCAGCTGCTGTGTTTTGGCATTGTTTTCCTGGAGGGATGTTTTTGTTTTTTTGTTGGATTGTTTTTTAAGTATATCCAATGGTTGTAGCAGAAACTATGGATTATCTGGGATTGTTTATCCCTGCTATGTCTAGCTTCTATTAACATAGATAATTGGGCTTTAAATGTGAATAGAATGAAGGTATCCAGCTTCAACCTCTGTCTATTGCCTTCAAAGGCCTTGAGGTAGATAAAATAATCCCCTTTCCAACTTGGAACTCTGTCTCCCCTTGGCTTCCTGAATGCTGCTTTCTCTTAGACCTCTCTCAGCTTCTCTAATGGTCTCTTCGGAATCCTCTCATCTGTTGCACACTCAACTGCCAGAAAAATGTAGGCGTTTCCCCCACATTAGGCTTTAGACTGATTTTCTTGTAGTGTTTTCTTCTTTGATACTCTCTCCCAATCCCCAATTTGCGTTCTTTCCCATGCTCCTTGTCAGTTTTAATGGATCCCAGCTCCCCTCGCCCCAGTTGAGATTTTAACAACACACAACAGGTTATACTATAGTATGTACTTATGGTAGGCACTGGGCATACAATTCTGGACCAATTGTTGTATTTGACCGAGTGTAGAAAGTTATCACAAGACAAAAGTATGCCAGATTTCAGGGTCATTTATTATGCCGGCGACCACAGAGGACTCATGTCTCTCCAACCTGTGGTGGCAACAGGAGGGTGCCACGATTTTTTATACCCGAAAAACCACCTTGGGAGTGGGGGTGAGGGGCAGGGATGGGGATGAAAAGGCTTCAGACATTCCGAGGGCTAGTGGATTCTGTAAATTACCTCCTGGGCAGAGATGAGGGTGGGGGTCCCCGGACATTCCAAGGGATGGGGACTTTTGTCATTCCATTTGTTACTTAAGTGGTTTACAGAAGTCAAGATAAACATTTGTTTGCACATTATCTGGTTAAGGTGGAAATCACAGACCTTAGTTACTTATTACAAGTCGCAGAAGCCAAGATGGCATGGGTTAGGACTGCTTGCCTGTCACATTAGGGCCACAGAGAGCAGTTACTGATAAGAAAAGGTAAGCAGCTTTACGTAGTTTTGAAGAACAAACAGCAGTTCTATTTACAGAGGCCAAAGACAGTAGTTATTGTGAGGAGAATGGGGCAGCCATTTCAACTTATCTAAAAACAGTTTTGCATTTTATAAAATAGTTTTGCTCTGGTTCTGGCTCTAGGCCAGCACAATATCACACAATGAAACAGGTTCCTGCCCTCACACACCCTATCATCTATCAAGGAAGGCCTTGATCAAGTAATTTCAAGAGTGACATGTAGGATGAAAGGGAGGAGCAGGTCACTACAGAAGTTGGTAATAAGGAGAGCTAACCTAGTTTGGGGGGTATATGGAAGCCAATCAGAAGAAGTGAAGTTTCGACTGGAACATTAAAGGTTAACTGGGAGATGGCTCAATAACCAGTGTAGGAATTGGGATTAGGACGATGCACGTGGAATGCGAAAGTCTAAAAGCAATAGCAGGGAAGGAAGATGTCAAACATGGCTGTGGTATGAAATCCACAAAGGGTATTTGAATCCAGTGAAGCTGCAGAGAGGCAGGCCACGTTCGTAAATCCTTGTCAACAGGGGCGCCTCAAGGGCATCATCCTGAAGACAGTCGGGAAGTCATTAGGCAGCAGGCAGAGTGGCCGGATTCACATTTTTAAAAGATTAATCCAATTTCAGTAGCGAAAATGGTTTGGAGAAAGGCAGGAACCCATCTGAGGAGACCACTGGAGGTGGTTATAGAGCCCAGTTAAGAGACAATTTGTTGGCTTTGCAAGAAAATCTAAGTCCTCATTGTTTCTGCTTTGCCTGCCCCTCATACCTTTAAGATTTGGTCTCTAAAATAACTGGGCTTTAAATGTGATAGAATGAAGACATCCAGCTTCAACCTCTGTCTGTTGCCTTCAAAGGTCGTGAGGCAGATAAATGGAAAAGCTGCTTGCTGCTTTTCTTTCTCATTCAGCAAATTCAAGCTTCTTTTCCGCCCCCACCCCCCAACCCCGGGCTGTTGCAACAGCTTTACTCTCTACTGCCTTATCTTCCATTTCCCCTTCCTCCATGCACGGCGTGCTGTCAGAGTTAGCCCCCTAAAACACACGTGGTTGCTCCCACATGCATCAAAATTAAGTCCAAGCTCTTCTCCCTTGTTCACAGTCTCTGCGGTGTGGTCCCTACCCAGGCTGCTGGCTTTCTCCACCATCGGGAGCTCCCACCACAACTTTCCTGCTTCATGCTCCCCTTGCCTCACTAACTCACAAGTATTCAGACAGGCTATGTTTTACAGACTCCCCCCTCCCTCTTAGAATATCTTTCTCTTCCAACTCACTCATAAGAAATTTGCATCTTTGAAGACTAATTTCAAGCCCAGTTTCCTCCAGATTTCAAGCCCAGCTTCCTCCTGGATGTCCCCAATCGGAATTAATTTTTCCTTCCTGCCCTTGTTCCAATGGTTCTTTAAGTGATGTGTTTTTCCTTGGATTAAGTTTCTTACCCTTGTTTCACCATTTACTAGAGTTTACCTCCTATTTGAGTCAGTATGTATGAGATA
Organism: Cebus imitator; assembly: GCF_001604975.1. Lineage (NCBI taxonomy): Eukaryota > Metazoa > Chordata > Mammalia > Primates > Cebidae > Cebus > Cebus imitator. The sequence continues at coordinate 5,286,922 of NW_016107390.1, forward strand.
GGCTTTTCAAATAAATTATAAGTTTTTGAGGGCTAGGGAGATTTGTGTTAGTTATTTCTATGTTGCACATAGTGATTTGCCTACCCTGTGCTTATAAAGGCTCAACAAATGTTAGATTGGTTTTTGGGTGGTGGTAGGCTGATTGAACCCCAAAATTGCAAATTTATCTGAGCTACATATCCAGAGCCCATTCTGGTTATAATATTCTAGGTATGCACAAGAACATTTTGCTAACAGTATTGTTTTTGTTTCAAAAGGTGGCTAATCACAAGTCTCAATAAGGGTAACAATATAAGTATTGAGAACTGCTGCATTCTATGTTGAAAGCAGAAATTTATTCTATAAGTATTTCATGAGCCTTAATTATGTCTCTGGCTCTTGTGCATATGACTATGAACAAAACAAATTTGTTTTCTGGATATTTTTATAAGGGCTTGAGGCTTTCTCCATCAAGATTACAGGCCAGGTACAGTGGCTAACACCTGTGATGTCAACACTTTGGGAGGCCAAAGAGGGCAAATCACGAGAGGTCAGAAGCTGTAGACCAGACTGTCCAACATGGTGAAATCCTGTCTCTTTGAAAAATTTAAAAAACAGTTAGCTAGGCCTGGTGGTGGGTGCCTGTAATCCTAGCTTCTTGGGAGGTTGAGTTAGGAGAACTGCTTGAACTCAGGAGGTGGAGTTTGCAGTGAGCCAAGATTGCACCATTGTACTCCAGCCTGGGTGACACAGCAAGACCTTATCTCAAAGAAAAAGAATTGTAGAAGAATATACATGAATAAATCAAGCTTAATAAAGCTGGAAAAAAATAGTTCATTCCTTTGGTCAGATGTTATCTGTCACCTAACGCAGAAGTGAAAAAAAAATGCAGCCAAGGAAAGGTATGACAACACAATGGATATATGGCCAATATAACAAAAAGAGAAAAACAAACAGAAGATTGCTGATTGCAGCTTACTTAGGGCTTGATTATACTGTAATTTTACCCTTTTCTTGTCTCTGATTTTAATAAAGCCCTGCAACAAACAGGTGCTATAATTTTCTTCTCAGTGTCACTTTACACTGTAGACTGGGAAGCATCAGTGGATACTCAGCAATAATAACTGCATTTATTGGGTTCTAATATATGCCCTGCATTGTATTAGAAACTGGAGATATATAAAACTCAATTTATAGTCTCAAATAGCTCGCAGAGTAGTATCTTATATAGGAACTGAATTGCTTCCAGGAAAAAAAATAAAGGAATATATTACTAGATGAGGATGCTTCTGTAGGAAGCTCACAATTTTTTTTCCAGGCAAGATTGAAACTGGACGTTAGAGGCATACTCCGTGATTTTCTGAAACATAAATGCAGTGCTCACTATGAAAAAATAGGCCATAAACTCTCCGAACACAATCGATTAGTGGAGGTTAAATGTAAGAGCACTTTTATGGGAAAAAATGCAAATTATGAGAAGAGAATACATTCAGAATGAGTAAAGAGTATTTTTTAGATGTCTACTGTATGCATGTATAAAGATCTGTGGCTTCAAATTTGACCAGATTTTGTTTGTTTGTTTTTCAAAATCTTTTCTAAGAATTGCCCTGGTGGAAAATATTCCTGAAGGCCTTAACTATTCAGAAAATGCACCATTTCACTTATCACTTTTCCAAGGCTGGATGAATTTACTCAACATGGCCAAAAAGTCTGTTGACATAGTGTCTTCCCATTGGGATCTCAACCACACTCATCCATCAGCATGTCAGGTAAGCTACATCTTCTGTGTGTGTGATAATTTTACTTATGTGCATTTTACACTCTTTGGCGTTCTGGTCCTCCACTCCTCAAACTCAAGCTCATTTCTTTCAGTCTACCCACACCCTGAGTACACGTACATCATTGCATTTATGTGGATGTGCTGTTGTTAATCATATGTCGTTCAGCGCCTACTCGAATGCCAGGTTTGCAGGGACAAAATCGTGTTTCATCTTTGCCTACAATCGCTCTTTATACAGAATGGCTGTGTTGTACAACTTCAGGGGGTGCTGTTTACATATAATCTCTGTCAACGGCATGGTCCAGAATTCTGCTTCACATAACCTGCGTGTTTACAGTTCTAATTCTGTAACTGCTTGCTGATGCATTATTTGGTTAGTTTGTATTATGATTTACCTTTCGAGTTATAATTGACCCACAGCCAAATGTTTTAATAATAGAGTGAAATTTCCCAGGATAGTTATTTTTTCTCAACTGTCATATCTGGGTGAATAGAAAAAAGAAATACGCTTATTTCTTTAAAAAAAAAAAATAAGGCTTAGGAGAACTACCTCTAGAAAATTGACTTAATGATCTAAATAATTTCTGAATAAAAGCTCTGGGTATAAGAAAATGGTGCTGATGTTTTTAGTACGTTTTTCTTTATATTGGTACAACAGTGGTAGTTTACATTAAGCTACCCTATCTAAATGTATAGCCATTGGCCTACACTTAACATGTCATATATAAGTCAAGGGTAAAATAAGTTTTGTCTCCTTTTATACAGAATGTACTGGCATTAAGCTTATAATCATGATCTCACTGGTACTTTGAAAGCTATTGAATTTATTCTGTTATACTATGTTAAAGTCAAAAGCTGCTGGAAAATAAAAGCAAACAAAAAACACAAAGGCCATAACTAGTGAAGAATGGAATCAATTTGTTAACTATATTCTACACTTTTCCATCTCTGCTGAAGTTTAAATATGTGTTTCAGGATTTATCACTACATAGTATCTCCTAAAATATAGTGGTTTAAAAAACAGTATTTATTTATTCATGATTCTGGGCAGGGCTTGGCAGAGAAGACTCATCTCTGATCCATATGGTGTTGGCTGGGTGGCTTAGCTGGGGCTGGAGAATCCTGGATGGCTTTCCTCACGTGTCTGGTATCTCAGCTGGAGTGACTGGAACATCTGGGATGGCTGCAGTCTGTCTGCAGGTTCTCTCATCATTCAGTAAACAATCCTGAATATGGAATCCTGAATATGGTGGCTGGGAACAATCCAACCACCTCTTTACATGGTGGTTGGGTCCTCAGAAGGCAGAGGGCTCTGGAATCCTAGAATTGAATAGATTTGGTTGCTCCCAATCTATTCCATTGGTACAAGCACATCTCAAGTCCAGGATGGGAGGAGCAACATCCAAGTGCAGGAATGAGGATGACTGTGACCATCTTTGAAAATAACATACCACAGCCCACTCTCTGGCTGTAGCAATTCCTATCTCTTCTACATGTAAAACACATTCACCTCATTCCTCAAAATGTGAATTCTACTACATCAGGGGCTCTGGAGGGAAGCCAGAGATCGCCTCTAATACCCCGTCCACTCTGGCTGGATCTACAAATCAAATTGATACCAGGCAGATTGACAGGAGTAAATTTTATTAGTTTTACTCATACATGTGGATCTTCATGAGAGTGAAGTCCAAAGATGTGGCCAAAGTAAGATGTTTTTGTACTTTTTAGACAAAGAACAATAAATTTGGGAAGAAGTGACACAACAAAGGGGATCTGTGTGGGGGCAGCAAATTTCTAGGGGAGCCACTAGGAGATACAGAGGAGGAATAAAACTAGTGGGGGATAGGGTTACTTCATTAAGTATATCCATTTGGGTCCATGGCAGCCCCCAGTTTTCAGTCTCTGGTGATAGGGGCTATTTTCTCACCCTTGTACAGGGAGGATGTGCTTCTCAGAAGAATCTTTATGGTTTGCTGCATGCAGGAAGAGACAGGTCAGCTATCCTTTACTGAACTACCATTGTCCTAGTGTTTTCCACTTGAAATCATCATCAGTATACCAGTCTGACATATTGTGAGATGCCACATCCTTCAATCCTCACCTCAAAATCCAGAATCTCTTTATTTGTATCAGGTCTGGATCTGAGTGAGGCCCCTCACATGGACTTCTCTTGATTTAGAAACATGTGAACTAAAAAGAATAGTTATATGCCCCCAGACACAGACGCTGAATGTAAAATGCTAAGACAGGGGTAAGGTAACTAGAGATACTTTGGTTCAAAGGGGGCAATTGGAGAGTAGAAGATTGCCTCCTGGAGTGTGTGAGCCCGAGCAGGTATGGCTCTAGACTGGCTAGCTTGCATATGAACGCCTGGCTGAGGCATTCTTACCTCTAAGCATTGGCTAACCCTCAGAGGGGCAGTCTCTTCTCAGTCAGAAAGGTGTGTGTGTGTGTGTGCGCGCGCATGCGCACGCTAGCACATGTGTGTGTGCATGCACGTGTGTGCACGCGTGTGTGCATTTTTAATTGATGCATAATAGATATACATCATTTTGGGGTACCTGTAATAATTCATTATTATAGTTTGTAGAGATCCAGTCAGTGTACTTTGGGAATTGATCACCTTAAGCATTTGTCTTTTCTTTAGGCCAGAACCATTCAAATTCTTCCCTGAAGACAGAGTCTCGCTTTGTCACCCAGGTTGGAGCGTAGTGGTGCGATCTCAGCTCACTGCAACCTCTGCCTCCTGGGTTCAAGTGATTCTCCTGCCTCAGCCTCCCAAGTAGCTGGGATTATGGGTTCATGCCACCATGCTCAACTAAGTTTTCTTATTTTTAGTAGAGATGAGGTTTCACCTTGTTGGCCAGGCTGGTCTCGAATTCCTGACCTCAAGTGATCTACCCGCCTTGGCCTCCCAAAGTGCTGGGATTACAGGCGTGAGCCACTGTGCCCAGCCCCCTTCTACTTATTTTGAAATGGACAGTAAATTATTGTAAACTATATTCACCCTACTATCTATCTAGTGCTAGGTCTTATTTCTCCTACCAAACTGTATGTTTGTGTCTGTTAATCAAGTTCTCTTCATCGACCTCCCACACTTCCCAGCCCAGAAAGGTTTTTTAAAATGTCAGAATGTCATAATATACAGAAAATTATATGCAGTACAGAGCCCTTTTGTTTGGCTAAGAAGGCCCATAGACACCCGCCACCTGAAGTCATTTCTTACTTCAAGAATGTTGTGGTGAGTCGAGACACCAACCTTGATTCTCTACATTTTGTCTAAATTCTGCAGGAAAACTAAACAACTCCTTCTTTAGTTTATCTCGCTCTTTGTACCCCTTATTATATACTGCAAAAACTTATAATCTGCCTGAAGAATTTCAGCTGGCTTCACAAGTCCAGTAGTTGTATTTTCTATGTTCTACTTTATAGCAGGTGGACTATTGCCAGCACTGTGCCATCACATCATACAGACAGGCCTTTCTCAAGACTTCAAAAGCAACTTCCTTGCTGTTCTTCCAGCCTTGAATAATAGGAGCAGAGGCCAACCTCTACCATGACCCAATCCCACATGGCTTCATTTGTTTACTTATTTATTTTTTTGAGATGGAGTTTCACTCTGTCACCGAGGCTGGACTACAGTGGTGTGATCTTGGCTCACTGCAACCTCCATCTCCTGGGTTCACGTGATTCTCCTGCCTCAGCCTCCTGAGTAGCTGGGATTGCAGGAACTTCCCACCACACCTGGCTAATTTTTGTATTTTTAGTAGAGATGGGGTTTCACCGTGTTGACCAGACTGGTCTTGAACTCCTGACCTCAAGTGATTCACCTGCCGTGGTCTCCCATATGACTTTAGGTTTTTATATAGTAGTTTCTGTTTCGGTTACCTATGCCATGTAACAAACAACTACAAACCGTATTCTTCATTGTGTCCTACAATTCCGCAGGTTGGCTGCACTATCCTTTTGCACCAAGAGCGTTCGCTGGAATCGCTCACACAGCTGCACCTAGGGGCTGGACTGTCTGAAGGCTGGCCAGGTCTCATGCTCCCCAAGTGGACTCTCTTAATTCAGTAATTTAACCCAAGATATATATAGGGCAGCTGGGTTCCAACAGGATGAAAATATAAACTATAAGACCTCTTAATGCCTGGATTCCTGGAACATTTGCCACATTCTGTTAGTCAAAGCAAGGCACAAGGCCAGTCCTCAGGGGAGGGGCAGTAGACCCCGGGAATAGCATGCATGGGAGGAACTGTTGAAAGCTGACATTGGAAACAATCTACTGGAGGTGATTTGGTAGTGTGAGTAAGAGATAGTTCAAGTCGTCTTTCCTTAATCCTAGGAAGGCCGGTACATAGCCACTAAATGCAACAGGAACTGCAAGCTTAGTTTGATTTGGGGAACCATGCAGTGGGCCCTGACCAGCACAGGCAACCGTGCTGTGTGAGCATGGGCTGTTAACAGCTCCTTTCCACCTCATGTGCTCCACAGAAGAGCCAGGTGTGTTAAAACACAGTAGGAAGATTTGCATTTACGCTTGGACTTGACGTCCTGATTATCTCTTTTCTGCTATGCTGTGCCTTGGGAATGCTGACTTTTTCTCTTCAACTACAACGTTGTCTTTCCTGATTGGCTTTCTTTATCCCCTGTGCTTTACCATTTCTCTCTGACCCTACCCTAAATCCTGGTTGGCTTTCAGTATCTATAATCAATCTAGATTGGAGCTGATTGGGCTGGGACATCCTAGGTAATGTGCAGCATTCCCCAGGGGTGCTCAATAAGTCTGTCTGCAGGACTCAGGGGATTTGGGGGGCTGAGGCAGTAATGTGGGGCACCCTGTGGTTTGGTCAGCACTGAGGATTGGTGTGAGGTGGTTCATACGACTGGAGCAGAGGCTATGCAGGCAAAATTCACATCCCTAGGAGGGTGACTTCGCCTCCCGTCTTTAAAAGGGGCATGATCTTCCAGTGCAGTCTGAGGGTTTCTGGGCCTTCCAGCTTTTAATCTGACCTTTCTTCCTAGTCCTTCAGCTGTGGGCTAAAGTCTTGCTCCTCAAAGTGTGGCCGTTGGATAAGCAGCAGCATCTTCATTACCTGGGAGGAAACAAGAAATGCAGGTTCCCAGAACTGACCGCAGCCCTCCTGACATCAGAATCTGCATTTCAACAAAATCCTCAACTGATTCATTTGCTCAAAAAGATCTGGAAAATGCTGAACTGAAACATTCTTCCCTCATGCTCTATGAGCCCAGCAAACTGCCCTAGTGTTCAGAGCCTCTGGTAGAAGGAAGGTCTGTATCACGGTTCCTAAGGCTACATACGGAGAGTAATCCCACCCTCCTGCGCCTTGCTCATGGCTGAGGATAGCTGAGGTTCCATGTCAGCTTTGCATGACACTGCAAGCATGGGTGCCTAGATACACAGTGAATAGTTGTTGAATGGATTTTGTCAAAGATAACCAAAAATGTATACTAAAGTGATGGGGACTGATTTTGGTCAGTAATAGGGAAGTGGATCCAGGATGGACTGAACTCAACCTTGATTTGTGAAGAAGTGACTGGGAGTTTAGAAGAGAATGAGGAAGTGGGAATGACACGGGCTTGGGCAGAGTCATGGAATTGGAAATTTATTAAAGGCCGGACGTGGTGGCTCATGCCTGTAATCCCAGCATTTTGGGAGGCTGAGGTGGGCAGATCACCTGAGATCAGGAGTTCAAAATCTGCCCGACTAACATAGTGAAACCCTGTTTCTACTAAAAGTACAAAAAAATTAGCCAGGTATGGCAGTGCATGCCTGTAATCCCAGCTACTCAGGAGACTGAGACAGGAGAATTGCTCGAACCCAGGAAGGGGAAGTTGTGGTGAGCTGAGATCACACCATTGCATTCCAGCTTGGGCAACAAGACCAAAACTCTGTCTCAAAAAAAAAAAGATAGAAAGAAAAAGAAATTTATTGAAAATCGGGAAGGAGAGCTTGGTCCACGTGAAAACCATCTGGCTTTGCTAACTGGCACTTGTATAAGTTAGACTCCTACCCTCCCGCAGAGGCTGTGAGACAGGGGCCCTATTGTTGTTGACTGGAAGAAACAGCAGGTAGTCAAATGTGGCAAATCATGTGTCAGCCTTGAGCTTTCTCAGGCAGGTCCCTTACGGGGGAATAATGGCCATCCTGGGGATGTGGCCTTGAGCAGGTAGACACTATGTTAGTGTTTGGTCAAGCCTTTTAAGTGGAGCTGTGAAAAAGATGGATAAAATCTTCTGTGCTGAGAATCAGCAGTCAGAGACCAGGGTTGAGGCTTAGTCAAGAAGGGGGCTCAGAGAAGTCTGCGTAGAGTTTGGCCAAAGTAGAGTTTGGCCAAAGAGAGAAGCTTCGTCAATTCTCCATGACATGAGAAGAAATTCAGGTAGATGCTATTGATGTGGAAAGATGATAACACTTGGAGGCCTAGTTCAAGTCGCTCTCTAACAACTGGCCTGCTGCCAACAAATGGAACTTTTCAACTTACTGCCGATGACATAACTACTGTTGAACTCACAGGCAAGCTCTTGGAAAGAGACCTAGTTCAGTCCAATGTCTTCTGGTAGAGTCAGACTGCTCCTGCCAAGGAGACATCTCTTAGTTCCCTCTTATCTCCCTGACGGCCCCAGACTTCTGTACTGTGTAAAACCAGTTGGTTTTCTGTAGTTTTGAGCCTAATTTTGCTTTCCCTCTTTACAAGGGGAAGATCTGTCTTTGCAGTCATGTAGGATAGAGGGGCTTTATCTGCTTTGGGAAATAAATGGATTCAAGGTGCTGTGAGACTGATCTTGTAAACATTTGTCCCTACACCTGCCTGTCCTTGGCCATGCCCTGTGGGGAACCAGAAACAATAATTTTGGAGGGTTCTCACTTCAGCAAGGTAGTGGAATTTCTCCTCTTTCTCTAGTTTGTTGGTAGCCAAGTGACTGCTTCTGCAGAATGCCATGCCTTTGGTCTCCACTGGCCAAGAGCCAGGCGTGGACCTGCTCTTTAAAGAAAGAGCGAGCATGCAGAAGTTAGGGTGTTCTGTTGCCTGACTGGCTCTCTTTCACCTTGCCCCATTCACCTCTCTCAACCCCTACAGCAGCATACACAACAGGCTAGCATTAAAAGGTCCAGGGGAACTTATCTAACGACCACATTTCTTGGGCATTTAAAGACTAATTTTAGAGGGCCAGGCATGGTGGCTCATGCCTGTAATCCCAGCACTTTGGGAGGCTGATGTGGGCAGATCACCTGAGCAGGAGTTTGAGACCAGACTGACCAACATGGTAAAACCCCATCTGTCCCAAAAATACAGACATTAGCTGAGTGCATGGCACATGCCTGTCATCCCAGCTGCCCAGGAGGCTGAGGCAGGAGAATTGCTGGAACCTGGGAGGCAGAGGCTACAGTAAGCTGAGATGAAGCCACTGCACTCCAATCTGAGCGACAGAGCGAGACTCTGTGTCATGAAAAAAAAAAAAAATTAGAGTCTGTTCCACTCCTTTCCCCCTGACTGGGCAAGTAGGGGAATAATTGTGTAGTGATCAAGAATGGAGAAAGGAAACAGGTGCTCACTGCCAACTCCTCTTTGGGTACAGTTCAAGGACCCCTATATCCCTTTCTTTTCAGATAAAATCGCCAAGTTTTACCCTAAAACTGCAGTGCCTAAGAAAGGAGGCACTAACTTAAAGCTACTTTGGTTTAAATTTTTACCCGATTTTATCTTTCAAATTGAAAAGGAAATTCAGGACTACCCAACTTTTCAAACTTTGGGCAGCCAGTCTTTGGACTTGTGTGTACCCTTTTATTTTTACCAAGACCCTGTAAATATTGGGAGATAGTCACTCATTGGTTTATCGCGTGCAAAAAACAAAATGCTAGGAAAAATGGTTCACACCCTAATTATTCAAGTGAGCCAAATTTAAATTTTCTTTAAAATATTCGTGTGCCAAACACTGTCATTCACAAATATGTGTGATAAGAAAAATTGTGTCAGGTTCGCAGCTTATTTTTCATTAATTTTTTTTTAGAAATAATATTTTTTATTTGGGGGACAATAGTCAAATGTGACATTTAGTTCTAAACCAACAGAGCCAGAAAAGTCCTAAATAGAACCATAAATGGCACATATATAAACAGGAACTATAACTAAAAAGCAGCCCAGCTGTTTATTATAATGTAGCGGTAAGGAAATGCGCCAAGAAACCGTGTAGCCAGCAACAAGCAGAATAGCTGAGAAGCAAACGCGCACATTTTATTGGTCTGGTCTCAGGCTGAATAGCAATTTCATAAGAGTGAGTGATGGTTGTTACTAACAGGAATGATGAATATGTGCTTTTTTATTTTTCATTTGCATGGAAACAGACGGGTTGATTTAAAATGTGGTTTTTATCTGTACCTCCAAAAGGCTGCTGTTTGGGTTTCTACCCTGAAATACCCACTTTGTTTTTTTTTAATCTCCCACCTGCTGTTAAGCTCTTTGTGTTCCTTTCCTCCTGTGCTAAAGGAAACTGGAGGGTACCCTTACTCCATATTCATGCCTGCAAAGGGCTGCTGAGGTCTATAGTTTCATGATAAATTCTAAAATATAGAATTTTATATTTTAGAATTTTATGAAAATACATGGTCAGGCAAAAGGTTTTGTTTTTCTGTCTGTCTTGATGATGAGATGCCACCCTAAAATACTGAAGTTCCTAGGACATCTTGATTGCTAATTTATGGGACAAAATGATGGGAATTTATGAAATCAAGCTTGTTCGGAAACAGCCAGGAAATATAACTGAAAAAGGCCTCTTAGTAGAGCTATCTAATTCACTGGGCAAAAAAAAAAAAAACTAAAAACTCATACTTTGAATTCACTGTGAAGAATCAATAAAATAATGAGCTGCAGCAGTAGAATCTTAAAGAGATGTATTTATGTGAAATCAATTAGATACTAGTCTATCAGTGAGCTGTGATTGCCAACTGATGATACATCACAATTGTTTGATTTTGAGAAATTATGATTTTTTAAAATTGAACAGTATTTAATAAATCACAAGCAGCAAACATAAAAGCTCAGTGATCCAGGAGGCTGTTTTTGGAAAGTACAAGCCTGGATCCTACCTCTACACTGTGGCTAGCAGATCTTAGAGAGACTGCAGAAATGAGCCAGGAGTGGAGCTAAGGGTTTTTGTTTTGTTTCTTGACCTACCTATTAGCTGTGCAACCTTGGGCAAGAGGATGAACTCTCTATGCCTCAGTTTCCTCGACAGCAAAATCAGGGTGATAACAGAACCTGTCTCATGGGTTGTTGTGAAGATTAGATTAGTTAATACATGTGAAGAGTGTAGAATAGTGTTTGACCATTTTGGTGCCTATAAAAGGTTTATTATGATCGTGAATATTGTAATTCACATTCACTTATTTGTGTACACTCTGAAACTCTAGTTCAAGTTTATTCTATTAGCAGCAAGCTCTTTTTTTTTTTTTTTT
>NW_016107390.1:5299044-5324283 GCF_001604975.1 Cebus imitator
ATATATATATAAATCTCCCTGTGAACAAGTGACATCTTGAATTTTGAAAAAACAGCATATTATATGGTCTTCTCAAACATACAGTCCCTTCCGATTTTTGTTGATTGACGTTTTGTTCTATTTTGAAAGCCCACATGACCTGGCAGCAGTCACATGAGCCTGCCATTGAGCTGCAGGCAGCTGTATTCACGTGTGACAGGTCTCCCGGCGCTGTCTGGTAGCCCACTCATTCCTTTTCTGCAATATTCTTCCTAACTGACCCGATCAATGAAGTTTAATAAACATACAAGGGCTTTTGTTTCATCAAATTAGAAAACGTTTCCTTGTCATGTTTCATAGCCATCCTTATGATTCATTCATAAATGGTATGATTAACATTTTCTATTACAACCACTGTATGTTTTGGCCCATAATGCCTCTTACCTGTCCTAAGGAAGCCCACGGTCTGGTGGACTCCTCTACAGCCCCGTGCCTCTAGCACCTCTTACTCCCAGGTTCCACCATCCTTTTCATTCTCCATCTTCCCTGGCCCTCTAGGACCACTTGTCCTCTCTTGCCCATCCCTACAGTCCTAGGCAAGTCCCCATTCCCCTTCAGGTCTTCTGAAGGAGACTATTCACTCATCATGCACACAGTCAGCATCTACTTTGTAACATAGGGCTGTGCCTGAAACCCAGAAGAATCCTATTTTTGACAATGTCACTCCCATGTAAAAGTCTGATAAAAGTGTCCAATAATCATATAGCCTGAACATGAAATATTTAATTAAAATTTCTTTTTTTAACGATTTTTTTAACCCATAAAAACAACATCACAGCATTTCCTAGTTTTCATTTTGCCCGAAAATAATATTGGCATAGTTGGTGGAGACTGGATCCTTTAAATAATTGAAATTCTTTGAGCCTATTGTAAGTGGCAGGTTGGGTAAGGGAGTCAGGGAAAGCAGGATATTCTGATGCAGCGTGAAAACACACATTTCATGTTTGTTTTGATGTAGATCCTGAGGGCTTACACACGTTTCTACTGTATTATGCAAACTTCCTGCAGTGTAGTTTGTCTATGTTTAATAAGGACATAGAGAAAAATAAAACTGTATAAATTAATGAAAGCATAATTAGGATACATACAAATTCTGTTGTTAACGTGGCTCCATTCGGAATTGCTTATTTTGTTTCTGTTTAGTTCTCAGAGCTTGCTTTTATAGAAAAGGCAAACTTGCAGTGTTATTCCAGAGGCATGTACTAATACATTTGAATGACTAATAGTTTAGTAGTCGTGGTCTCATTGAACAAACGTCAAAACTCCTCTAATCTTCACTGGCCTCATCTATTAATTAAAATTAATGAATTAAATATTAAAATTAATTCCGATTTATAAAATCATAACCCTCTATAAAATGAGTATAATAATGATCCCTGTCTCATTTAATTGCTTAGTGAATGCAATCAGGTACTATTTGCGAAACGATGAAGAATGGAGTCTATAAAAGGTAGTCGTGGTTTTCATTTTTGAGGTTTTGGTGCAGGACATTACTTTCAAATTTAATGGACACTTAACTGTAATCTTACAACAAGAATGATATTCAACTGTCAGGATTTCAACTTATAAGAAAAGACGTTAAGATAGAAAATTCTACACAGAATACAAATTCAAATTGCTCTCTAGGGTGCATGTGAGGAAAGGAGAAAGAAAAATACACCTGTTTTTCAGGTAGTTCTCACTTTTCTCTCTCAGTATGGTGGTTTTCAACTGTGGCTGCCAGTCAGAGTCACTGGGGAGATTTTTAAATATGCTGATGCCCAGGCCCATCCCAGCCCAATTAGATCAGAATATTTGGAGAGGGGCCCAGCCTTCAATACTTTTATTATTTTTATTTATTTTATTATACTTTAAGTTCTGGGGTACATGTGCAAATCGTGCAGGTTTGTTACATAGGTGTATACACGTGCCATGGTGGTTTGCTGCATCCATCACCCCGTCATCTACATTAGGTATCTCTCCCGATGCTATCTCTCCCCTATCCCCACACCCCCTCTATCCCTCCCCTAGCCCCGCAACCCCCAACAGGCCCTGGTGTGTGATAATCCCCTCCCTGTGTCCATGTGTTCTCACTGTTCAACATCCGCTTATAAGTGAGAACATGCGGTGTATGGTTTTCTGTTCTTGTGTTAGTTTGCTGAAAATGATGGTTTCCTGATTCATCCATGTCCCTGCAAAGGACATGAACTCATCCTTTTTTATGGCTGCATAGTATTCCATGGTGTATATGTGCCACATTTTCTTTATCCATTCTGTGATGGATGGGCATTTTGGTTGGTTCCAAGTCTTCACTGTTGTGAACATTGCTGCAATAAACATACATGTGCATGTGTCTTTATAATAGAATGACCTAAAATCCTTTGGGTATATACCCACTAATGGGATTGCTGGGTCAAATGGTATTTCTGTTTCTAGATCCTTGAGGAATCTAGGAATCTAAATCCTTGAGGAATCACCACACTGTTTCCACAACGGTTGAACTAATTTACACTCCCACCAACAGTAGAAAAGTGTTCCTATTTCTTCACATCCTCTCCAGCATCTGTTGTCTCCAGATTTTTTAGTGATCGCCATTGTAACTGGCATGAGATGGTATCTGAATGTGGTTTTGATTTTCATTTCTCTAATGACCAGTGATGATGAGCTTTTTTACATATGTTTGTTGGCTGCATAAATGTCTTCTTTTGAGAAGTGTCTGTTCTTGTCCTTCTCCTACTTTCAATACTTTTAAAAATGACTAGGGAACTTTACTGGGCAGGCAGGATTGAGAATCACTGCTTTAAACCATCTCAGTCTGATAAACAATGTTCGGCTTTCACAGGTTCCAAGATCAGACCAGCTTGGTCCCTACCCCGGCTTGTCAACCTTATTTTGACTGTTTCAAATTAATCCTGTTATTGTCATTGTTCCCTCAGTAGTGATGTAGATGAGTAGCAGCTTATACGTGAATATTCCACATAGTCCTGGACTCTAGGACCCGTGTAGTATTTATCCTCATGGCTTTATTGTGCAGCGTGCCACCGTTAACAGAATGGAGCTCAATTATTGCTTTTCGGTTTGAAACAGTAGATTACCTTCAGCCTTCTCATCTCCAGGCTACATGTGATATAGTAGAACTCCGCGTACAGTGTCACCATGAAAACAGCATAACCTCCTGGACAGAGTGTCCCTTTATTTCAAAGCAGCATCTTTTCCCTGCTCCACAAAATCAACATTCAGCAAATGCTGATTTGTTAATTAGCATTCTCCCGTTTTAAATGAGACAACAAAATGATTTTAAATGTGTCTATAGAACAAACATTTATCAAGGTGCTGTGCTATTTGCTGGGGATAGAAAAATAAGCCAGGACCCCTACGTCCATAGAGCTCAAAGTGTGGTAGGGGAGACAGACAAACCAAAAACCATTTATAACAATACAGAATAGTAGAACAGCAATGAGGGGCGCTGTCAGGAAATTGGCTTCTGTGGGATTACCTCTGCTTTTGAAGTGTGCAGCAGAGCTCACAGACTCCGGTGGATTTTGGTCCTCTTTTTCCTTGGTATATTCCTGCTGCTGCTTCATGTTGCCATTACCCCATCTGTTGAGTAATCCTGATTACGTCCTTGCTTGCTTTCCAACATATTTCTATGGGAAATCGTTATTCTAATATAAACTCCTAAGCATTATCATTAGCAAGCGTTTAACCTCTATGATTCCTTTTAAATCCAATCATATGGCCATGAATAAACCATGAACCTAAGATAGTCCTCCTAATTGTTTGTTTTAATTACTTTAAGATTGTCCTATCTGAGTTTGTTTGCTTGTATGCTTACTTTTTCTCTGTATCTTCATTCGTGCCCTTTCCTATTTTTCTATGACCATTTATCTTTTTGGTACTTTCATTTAAATAGAATAGGTTCGATTTTTTTCCCTTATCATTAGTAATAACCTTCATGATAAAATATTTGGAAACCATGAAAAAATGAGAGAGAAACCAAATCCTCCAAACGGCCACCAGCAAAAAAAGTTTTTGACAATTTGATATTTGTACATAATTCTTTTACATAGGCTCATATTATATATAAAGAATTATATCTTTTTTGTTTGTCTGTTTGTTTTTGAGATAAGGTCTCACCATGCTTCCCAGGGTGGAGTGCAGTGGCGTGACCCCAGCTCACTGGAACCTCCACCTCCCAGGTGCAAGCAATTCTCCTGCTTCAGCCTCCCAAGTAGCTGAGATTACAGGTGTGCACCACCACACCTGGCTAGTTTTTGTATTTTCAGTAAATATGAGGTTTTACCATTTTGCCCAGGCTGGTCTGAAACTCCTGGCCTTAAGTGATTCTCTCGTGTTGGCCTCCCAAAGTGCTGGGATTACAGGTGTGAGCCACTGCACCTAGCCTAAAGAATTATTATCTTAATTTTGAACTTAACATTACAATATAAGCACCTTCCCATTTTATTAGAAACACTGGTAAACATATTTTAATTGGCTGCATAACATACAATGTATTAGATTCACCAGGTTAAATTTATATAAGTATTCCTCTCTATTGGACATTTAAGCATTTATCTTTCCCCCTTTTTCTGAATGAGCTGCTGCAGTAAATATCTTTGTGCAATTTGTGCAACTTTTTTGTCCATTTGCTCAAGATAATTCTCAAAAGTAAAATTTAAGGATAGGGTACCTGAGGTGCCCTGTTAAGACCATGGGATATTCAGGGAACATGTGGCAATTCTCAAGGTGTCTCCCTGGGGATGCCGGAATCTCTGGAGTGAGGTTTTGAAGGAATTTTCTGTTCATTCTGTGTGGGGTCCTTTTCCCACTCGGAACAAGTGATTGTGGAAGCGTTGGGGTGTTTGGCACATCCTGGTGTTCCTTTCTTGCCTTGGTCTCCCCTGTTTCCTCTGGAGCAAAGGAATGACACAAGGCTGTGGACATTGTGCTCTTCCAGGCAATACTGAATAGCAGCACCAAGATAATACTGTCTGCCTCCCCTCTGCAGCCACAGTGGACCCTCGAGAAACCCCGCAAGTAATTTCCAGCCACTGTAGGATTCCAGCCGCTGAGAGCCTGGTTACCAACCTCCTCCTTCCAATATCAATCTCTTGCTATTTCCTGGTCCATTATTGGCATGATGAGCATATTCATCTCTCTTCCTCTGTCCCTGACAGGGATGGCTATGTTTATGCCCACAGGGTGCATAATTGAGATAGCCATCATTAAGCAAGGCCTCGATGATGAACTGTTCAGACTAATTAAATCCTGTAATGAGATGGAGCCTGTTATGATGAATGCACAGGCAGCCTGCACGCCTCCACGACAGATACTCTCCGCTGGTTTCAAGCAGATATTTCTTGTGGTTCATTGCCAAAAAAATGAGTGTTCTCAATCAAGGTGCTGGGTCTGTGGCACTGAACTCCAAAGCCCTGATTGATCCATCGGGACATTTGCGAAGATATGAAGTGGTCACTGTCTTCTGGGTTTGGAATGAGGAATTCTGTATTGCTCCTGGCACATCCTTAGAGCTGTCTGCGGACTCTGGCCACCACTCCAATTCCTCTATCTCTCTTAAGCTTCAGGCCTAATCAGCAGGTTCATACTGTGTTATCTCATAAACACTACCTGGATTCCCTCCAATTTTTAAATATTCAAATATATATGAATATACATATGTATATATGTATGTACACGCATATGTATATATGTGTATATGTGTATATATATGAATGTACATATGTGTGTGTGTGTGTGTGTGTGTGCGTGTGTGTGTATTTGAGACAAGGTCTTGCTTTGTTGCCCAGGCTGGAGAGCAGTGGCACAATCATAAGCTCACCTGCAGCTTCAACCTCCTGGGTTCAAGCAATCCTGCCTCAGCCTCTCAAGTAACTGGGACTGTACATTTGTGTCACCACACCCAGCTGATGTTTTTAAACATTTTTAGAAATGTGTCTGGTTGTATTGCTCAGGCAGGTCTCTAGCTCCTAGCCTCCAGTGATCCACCCGCCTGGCCTAACCAAATGGTTGTGATTACAGGCATGAGCCAGTACACCAGCTCTTTCCAGTTTTTTCATTGCAATTGACACTTCCCTATTTCACGAACCTAATTGCTCCTCCAGTCTCCAGTCCTGCCCTGTAACTATCATTCTCCAATTTGCAGTCAGAGTTAGTTTTTTTAGAACAAAAATGTGATCGTGTCCTTCACTGGGTTAAGTGCTTCAGAGGGTCCACATTGCTTTCCAGGTGAGATCCAAACTCTTCAACGTGTCTTACAAGGCCCTTCGTCACACGCCCCCACTCATCTCTCCAGCCTCGTCTCCTGCCTACGTTCCGGTCTCTGCTGTAGGTCTCCCCCTGGAACATTCTTTCTTCCCTCCTTTTCTTGGGAGAATTTTCCCTGAGGCCTTATGCTGGGTTCTGAATGCCCTGCTGTGTTTTTCCCTAGATCTGTACTTCCTCCACCCTGGAATTTGGAACTTTGGACTGATTTGCTTATCCGTCATCCACATGTTCTCCTTGACTAACTCCAGTACTTTCAGGTTGTTGACAGAGAAGAAGCAACCAGTAAATGTGTTGAGTGAATTCGCCTAAAAGTCACTTCTTTCTGTCCTAGAAGCATTTGAGAATAAAGGTTGGCAGATATACAAGGAAATAACATTCATGCTTATATCTGTGGCAAACTTTGTATATCCTACAAACTAAAAGTTCAATAAGATATAAGTAAATAAGTAAATATAAGAAAAGTAAGTAAATAAATATCAATCTTATAGTAAATTTAACTAATTGATTAAATAAACTTATGAATTGAGTCCAAAAGAGATTCATATATATATGAATATGAACATATATATCATGTGATCTTACCTCTTAGGTCATCCATTTAAAAAAAAAACCAAGGTTAGTATATTCAAAAGAATATAGTTTCAAAAGAACACTATGACTTAAATTGTAAATCTTATTTTCTAATAACTATAGCATCAAATGTTTAATATGTTCAATCAGTTATATTTCCTTTTCAATTTTGATTTAAACTTTATATGCATGTACACACACACACACACACACACACACACACACATATACACATACATATATGTATGTATAAGTAGGATAATGGTATATCCAAGACACGCTCTTCTGCAATTTGGTGCTTATGTTTCTCTGGGATAGATTTCTAGGTGTAGGATTCCTGGGTGGAAGAAAGCCAATATGTCAAAGTATCATTTCCCCAAATCACTGGCAAGAGGAAGTGTTGACACTCTTAAACGTTTTTCAGTCTCTCTGAGGAGAAAGAGAGATCTGTTTCTTGCCCTGCTGTGAGCTTCCTTGATCACATGGAGCACCTCCCTGTGTCTGTTGGCCGTAGAGGCTTGCTTTTCTTAGTCAGTGCCTGTTCTCATACTTTGCCTGCATTTTGTTGGGCTTTGGGCCTTTTATTATTTTTCTTTGATAGAAACAGAGTCCCACTATGTTGTCCAGGCTGGCCTCAAACTCCTGGCCTCAAGTGATCCTCCCACATGGCCTTCCAAAGCACTGGGGTTAGAGGTGTGAGCACTACACCTGGCAAACTGTTAATACATTTTTGTAGAGTACAGCTATTCTCTCTTCATCTTTCATTTGCATGGCAAATATTTATTCCAAATTTGCTTTTTTCATTAACTTTGTAGTATCTTTTGCAGTATAATTTATTTAAAAATTTTATAATTCTATGTCTATATTCTCTTTTATTACTTTTGCATAGCTAGCTTTTATATTCATTTCCTGTGGCTCCTGTAACAAATGACTATAGGCTTCTTGGTGTAAGAAACAGAAATTTATTTTCTTACAGTCCTGGAGGTAGGAAGTCTGAAATCAGTTTTTCTGGATCAAAACCAAGACGACATAGGGTGATGCTCCCTCCAGCGGCTCTAGAACCTGCCAGCATTCCTTGTCTCTCCCAGCATTCCTTGTCTCTCCCAGCATTCCTTGTCTCTCCCAGCATTCCTTCTCTCTCCCAGCATTCCTTCTCTCTCCCAGCTTCTGGTGGCCTCCGGCATCCCTTGGCTTGCTGCCGCACCTTCCAGCCTTTGGGGCCAGCATCTTCCGACCTCTTCCTGCCCCATTGTCACAGTGCCTTTTCCTCCACTTGTGTCAAATCCCTTCTGCCCGTCTCTTATAAGTATACTTGTGATTGCATTTAGGATTATCCTCAGATAATCAAAGATAATCCCCCATCATAAGAGCCTTAATTTAATAATATCTGCAAAGACCCTATTTCCAAATAAGGAAACCTTGACAGATTCTGGAGATTCAGACCCACGATCTTTGGGGAGCTATTATTTAGCCTGATAACAGCTTGATTAAGGTTTCCCCATCCCAAGACAGTACATGTAATTGCCTAGATTTTTTTTTTGAAAGTATTAGTGTGTACTAGTTCTGACTGGGAACACATTTTTATTTGTAATATAATATAGGGGTCCCTTTATATGTGCCAGATTAAACCTTTTTAACTTTTCCAAACTGAATTAAAATAGTATCTTTTTATTGATAAAAATCTTGCGTCTGTTCACAAATGGAACCAACCTAAATACCCATCAATGATAGACTGGACAAAGAAAATGTGGCACATATACACCATGGAATACTATGCAGCCATAAAAAAGAATGAGTTCATGTCCTTTGCAGGGACATGCATGAAGCTGGAAACCATCATTGCATCAAACTAACACAAGAACAGAAAACCAAACACCACATGTTCTCACTCATTAGTGGGAGTTGAACAATGAGAACACAGGACACAGGGAGGGGAACATCACATACTAGGGCCTTGTTGTGGGATGGGGGCAAGGGGAGGGAGAGCATTGGGGCAAATGCCTAAAGCATGTGGGGCTTAAAAGCTAGATGACAGGTTGATAGGTGCAGCAAACCACCATGGCACACGTATCCCAGAACTTAAAGTAAAAATTAAAAAAAAAAAAAAAAAACATTGTGCACACCATTTCTGGATTATTTATTAATTTCCCTTATATATTTATACATTCCTATGCCTCCACCATATTAATATGATGAATATAATGTTACAGTATTTTTAATATAATACTGAAGGTGTTTATAGTTATAAGTTTCTCTTCCACACCTGATATTGGCTCCTTTCACGGTTTTGCTCTGACGTACCTCCATATTCATAGCTTTCTAGAGAAGGCATACATTTACTTTTCTTCTTTGGTGTAAGGATAATCTAAGAGTGAGTCTTAAATTTCCAAGTAGCTAAGATTTGTTTTGTACTCACAAAACATGTAAAATTACTGGCTGGGGAGTTAGCATGTTGAAGAGGAGAGATTTAATAGAAATTCTACCTCAAGCCTAAGTATAGAAATTCTACCCAAGCCCAAGATCACTACAGTGAGCACTATAATTAAAAATTGTAGGATTCCTTGGTGTAAGTAATCAGCACATACTAAAAGTAAAAATAAGCTTTATTTAATGACAGTCTGCCAGTATCTGTGGATTTTGGAATTTCTATTTTCATTCATGTGTGAGAGTTCTGGTTGTCTTTAAGTCCCACAAAAATAACTCAGTGAAGATCAATTTAAGGCGCAGAGCCAGAAATACAGATAAGTTAGATGATCTCTTGAATGCTTCATTGGTGCCAAATATATTCTGTTAACTAAGAGGAAAAATAAATGAATTCGCGAAAAAAATACCATCCCACTGACCATGGGGCCTCACAAAACACACAGAGTGTTTGTTTGTATGAAAGGGAAAAATGCAAACAACTTACATGACCATGTGATGACCACGAGTCTAGGTTCTAGAAATCTGGGCCATGCAGACATCACCAAACCTTCAATGGGGTAAGAGTAGAGTGGACTCCTTGGAGAAGTGCCAGAGCTGACAGGGAAGCATTGTTGGTGTTAACTCTGCCTGCAGAAGAAACACAAAGCCGCTTGATGTGGATTTTTCCTCCTATCATGTACCTGAGCCTCTCACCGTCCAAGCCCATACCTCTACACAGTAAATTTAAAGTTTACATAGACACTGAAATCAGCCCCTATTTTTTTCTCTTTCCTGTCCTTCTCTGTCTCTTTCTCTCACCCTCCCTCTCCCCTCCTGCCTCTTTTTTCTTTTTTAATTTTTGGAGGCAGGGTCTAGCTGTGTCCCTCAGGCTGGAGTGCAGTGGCACAATCATGGCTTACTGCATCCTCAGACTCCCAGGCTCAAGACAGCCTCATCGTCCTGAGCAGCAGGGACCACAGGCATGCACCATCAGGCCTGGCTGTTGTTTTTTTCACCTTTTTGTAGAGACAGGGTCTCCCTATATTGCCCAAGCTGGTCTCAAACTCCTGGACTCAAGCGATTCTTCCACCTTGGCCTCCCAAAGCACTGGGATTACAAGGATGAGCTTGGCCTCTGCCTCTTTTTCAAATAAGGAGTCAGTAACTGTCTGATGCACTCAACGTATCATGCCAGAATACCTGGTTTGTGGTGAGGCTTCCTCCAGACTTTTGGACTACAGAGTAATATGATCGCTTTTGAGGCACTCTACTTTGAGCAACTTTTATTTCTAAAAAAACTTCCACTGTACCCTCCAGCACCCTAAGGTTATAGACCAATGACTATGCCAGCCAGCTCCTGTGCCAAATACTCCTGCCTGCTGTCAGCAGTCACTGCAGCACGGGCACACCTGCTTCCTCCTAACACCCCAAAGCTTCAGGGTCTTCATCTTCAGCGTCTCTCTTTTCTTTCTTTCTTTCTTTCTTTTTTTTTTTTTGAGATGGAGCCTCACTCTGTCCCCAGGATGTAGTGCGGTGGCGTGAACTCGGCTCACTGTAACCTCTGCCTCCTGAGTTCCAGCGATTCTCCTGCCTCAGCCTCCTGAGTAGCTGGGATTACAGGTGCCCACCACCATCCCCAGCTAATTTTTGTATTTTTAGTAGAGATGGGGTTTCACCATGTCGACCAGGCTGGTCTCAAACTCCTGACCCCAAGTGATCTGCCTGTCTCAGCCTCCCAAAGTTCTGGGATTACAGGCGTGAGCCACTACGCCCAGCCAGCTTCTCCCTTTTCTAAGGCTGGATTGCAGGAATCACCGCTCTGCCTCCACATTTCTGCCATTCTCTCTTCCCAGTCACCAAACCCATTCCATATCATTATCCACAGTCCATTCTTACCACAGTAAGATAAGAACTTGCCACTTTGGGGCCATTAAGACCAAAGCCCTATTCTCTGCTTAGCTCCTGAAGGCGTTTGAGTTTGTGACCCAAGAGCAGAAAAACTAAAAAATCAATGCAAAGAATCCATTTTTATTTTATGATAAGGAGATGAGGGTCTATTAAAACATACAAAGGATGATACACAGGATAATGGTACAATACAGTGACCTGAGACAATGCAGTGTCTGTGGACCTGCTGTTACTCAGCCTGCCTGAGATTGAAACTTATTCTAAAAATTACATGCTTTTGAAAATCTTATAAAGAAAACTTTTATTTATTTATCTGTTTGTTTGTTTGTTGAGATGGAGTCTCACTCTGTTGCCCAGGCAGGAGTGCTCTGGTGCAATCTTGGCTCCCTGTAACCTCTGCCTCCCAGGTTCAAGCAATTCTCCCCCCTCAGCCTCCCGAGTAGCTGGGACTACAAGTGCACACCACCATGCCCAGCTAATTTTTATATTTTTAGTAGAGACAGGGATTCACCAGGCTGGCCAGACTGGACTGGTCTCAGACTTTTGACTTCACGTGATCCACCCATCCCAGCCTCCCAAAGTGCTAGGATTACAGGCGTGAACCCCATGCCTGGCTGGAAAACTTTTATTTTTTAGTTTGTTTTTTATTTCAGTTATTTTTAGGCAGAACATTAGTTGAATTCATTAAAATACATTTAAACAACATGAATTCAGGTAAACCATTAATTATTAACCATAATTTCCCTCATAACAGCTAATGCTTAAAGAATGTTTACTTACTATTAATTCCTTTAATCTCACAAAAACCTTTTGAAGTAAATATTAATATTATCTGCATTTTGCAGAGGAAGAAACTGGAGATTAGTGAGATTAAGAAGCAGCTTGTAAATTGGAAAACCAGCTGGAATCCAGGTCTCTCTGGGCCAAAACACAACCGCTTAATCTTCTTTGCTACTTCATGTGTAGATAATACAGACTCAAAAAGCAGAAAAAGGGTAGATTTGCATTGTAGCACTGGAATTATTATTGCAATAATTGTTTAATTGCACAATACTCAAAAAAACAGTGCAGTCTGTGTTCATGCTACTATATTGATATAAACTCTTTTGAAAGAATTTCACAAATCTGTGAATATCAATTATTGAAATGCTTACCTTTTAATATTTGAATGAATAGATTAATTTTAATGAGTTTATTTTTACCTGTCTAAATTGGTAAACATTTAGGTTTTCTGACTTTCTTTGTTTCTGAATATTTTTTCCAGGGTCAACGTCTTTTTGAAAAGTTGCTCCAACTGACTTCACAAAATATTGAAATCAAGCTAGTGAGTGATGTGACAGCTGATTCAAAGGTATTAGAAGCCTTGAAATTAAAGGGTAAGGCCAAGGTTGATATGCTACTCTACCACTGGGTGTTCTGTTAAGATACCTTTAATTTCACTTAAAATAATATATAATTTCTTTATAACTAGTACATTTCACTTAATACATAGTACATTTACATCTCCTTTAAAAAATAGCTCAATTAAAGTTTTTAAGTGGAGGAAATAACTAATCAATATATTGGAATTTTAAAAATACTGTTGCATATTAGTGTAAGCAAAATAATCTACTAGCCAATAAATGATGATTAACTAGAAAGAAGAATCTTTCCCTTTCTGCACACTTCAATGGTGTGATTACAGAGAATAACCACTTTTCATCAGAATAGACACTGGATTTCTACTTTTCTCTTGCCTGCCAAATGAAAATCCTTTTGGTGCTATATATTTAAAAAATAATATAGTCAGGTCCTGAAGTCTATGAATCATTGCCTGATTCATGACTTTTAAGACAATTCCACAGGAGAACAGCATTTATATAGCCACTGTGCAATTTTTCTCACAATCTCATGAAGTCTAAAAATAATTCCAAAATAACTTTGCTTATTTTCCTGTAATCTTCTGTAACTGAATTGAGCTCTCATGTCCAAACAGCTTTTACCGATTTGTAAAAATTGTTACCTGGAATTTATTATCCAAACTGCTGAACTGTAAGCCTCTAAAAGAAAAGGCATGTTTGAGCCAGTGAATGTGTTCAAGCTGCCAGGTGTCCCTGACAGAGGACAGAGCACTGACCTCAGTGAGTCATTCATGTCCCACCTGATGGCATTACCTCTCATGTTTGTGCTGTTTAAACATATTGTGCATTTTTTTGCTTGTCATCTTCCCCACATTTTTAAGTGACAATACCTTCTAAAAATGGAACAGAATAGGGATCAAATAAGTGAGCCCAGTGGCCTTTCCTCCTGAAGAAGAATTGAAAGTGATAAAGCATATTGAAAGTCATAAACATATGAAAGACATAAACTTGGCCCTGCACATATATCTATCAAACATAAACATGTTTTCTATGCACAGGAAGATAAAACACGAGGTATTCATGTGTTTGAAAAGTGACGCTATGCTACTTGGGTGCAGCAGAATGTCTTTGAAAGTGCCTAGTTCAGTGGATTGACAGATATAATCAATGTGGGTTAGAAATGTATTCTTACTTTTCCTATTTTTTAAAAAAAGAAATGTGAAATTGGGTTTTCCCTATCTGATAATTTGTTAGACAACACTTCGGATTTTTAGGAATTGATTACTTTTGGTTAACTGAGGGTCCTGTATTTGCAGATGATTCTCCTTATGGAATTTACTGGCATCTCCTAGGGTTTGATTATCCAGACAGGATAAAAAGCTGATGATTTAGGAGGAGAAGGAGGGAGCCTAAGAGTTCTATTACTTCTTGACTATACATCTGCAGCTCTCTTTCTTGCAATAGCTGATGCTAAATCTTGTCAACTCAACTGAAAGTTAAAGCTTGGGGATGTTAGGAAGCATAACAGATTTTGTTAGGTGTTGCTGAGTATTTAGTGTTGTAAACAGCAAATAGCTATTGACAAATGTACGAATAAAGGCCTGGTTTACATTTCTATTGTGAATTATAAATTAAAATCTCATTATAGTAATTGCATCTCACAGAAAATGAGTGTTTGAATTTCCAAGCATATGTAGATACTACTGCTACTTAGGTTCTGTTGATATATGAGAAGTCTGACCAAAATACAAAAGCAAATGATTTTCCTTCATAGTAGTAGAGCAATACACAGGACTCTAATTTCTCATAGCTGTTTTCTAGGTAGCGATTGTTGGCCCATCTGGCTTTTAGTGATGCACATGACATGTAGGGTATACAGAACATGTATAAATCCTCAGAATACCATTATTGTATTTCTCTCTTCTCATCTTGTGTTAGAGATGTTAAATAATAGTGCATTTTAGAAATAATTTTTTTGAGATTATTTTAATTCCACGATTGAATATCTTGCTTAACAGTTATCTTTTTTTTTTTAAGAGCGGAATTCTAGTCTTTTAGCAAAATTCTAGGAAGTTTTGTCCAGTAATATCCCATAAAAAATAGGTAAATATAAAATAAGCCATGAACAATTTCAGCTGCAAGAGTTACTGAATACAGAAACTCATCAAATATACTGTGAAAAGGAATAAAAGTAGGGCTTCCCAGCAAATGGCAAAGATTTATAGTGCAGGTTTACATAGGCCCAGAAAGGGCCAGGCAGGCTGGAGAAGTCAGGCAGCTGGCCTGAGGCCCCAGATCCCCTCACTGATGGATGGTGTGCGGTCATTCCTGTTCCTTTTGCGTCCCACGCTTGGCCTCTCCCCTCCTTGACTCAGAAGTTGGAAAGATAAACCATCACTCCAAAGTCTCCAACTGTGGCTTGGAGGTGAGATGCTTTTGAAACCTAGTCAGGAAGTCTTTGCACCCAGGGAGGGATTTAATTTTACACAAGCGTCCCTGTAAATTCAAAATGGGTTTTGTAGTCAGGTTTCCTAATTTCACTTCCTAACCATCTCTACTTGTATCCCTCATAAACACCTCAAATGCAACATGTCGTCTTAGGTCACGTACTTGCTTTCCCTTCCTGCACCAATGCAGCATCTCTCTCTATACCTACATTTCCATCTGCTCAGTCACTCGTGTTGGAAACTGAACACACTGTCATTCATCACATCTAATGAGCCACAGTCTATAGAATCTGCCCCTTCAGTCTTTCTTCTAGATATCACGTTTCCTCCTCCCCTGCCTGCCCTATTTCAGGTCCGTTAATTCTTTGCTCAAGCCTTTGTCACCTTTCCTCTTTCACCATCTGATCTTCCACACAGCTACCAAAGAGATCTTCCACCACGTGGTTATTAGCAACTTACATGCTCACCTAAATTGCATGCAGGTGTGAGGATGCCTGAGGAAGATCATACATGCAATAAAAGGCACAAGTATTAAAAGTACAGCTCAGTGAATTTTACAGAGTAAACACATCCGCATAACACCTTCACAGATCAAGATGTAGAACACTGCAAGCAACTCAGAAAGCCTTCTCAATGCCCTTTGCCACCAATGCACTCTGCAGAGGGAACCCCTATTTTGACCACTACCATAGATAACCTTTATCTTTCTTTGAACTTTATATAAATAGAATCACAGAATTCTATGTCCGGATTCCTTATCTCAGTTTTATGTTTATAAGACCAATACATGTTGGATATAGCAGGGGTTTGTTTTACTCCATTGTATGAATATAATGCAATGGATCAGTTCTACTGATAACAGATGTTTGAGTTTTTCCTAGTTTGGGGTTTCCTAGTTTTTCCTAGTTTGGCCTCTATAATGCTTCTATGAGCATTCTTGTACATGTCTTTCAGATGCCTACACACACTGAGATTGCTGATATAATAGGCTATATATATGTTCCATTTCAATAGATATTGCCAATCAGTTTTCTAAGTGGTTGTACCAGCTAACACTCTCACAAGCAATATGTTAATGTTCTGTTTGCTCCACATCCTTGCAAAATTTGGCATTCTTTGTTCTTTTGATTTTAGCCATTCTGGTGGTTATGTATCATGTTGTGTCTTTAATTTTCATTTCTCTGATGGCTAATCCTACTAAGCATCTTCTCAGATGTTTATTGACCATTTCTGTATTCTCTTTGAGAAGATGCCTGTGCAAGTATTTTGCCCAGTGTTGTTGTTGTTTGTTTTTGCTTTTGTTGGCCCATTTTTATTATTAGGCTAGATTTGAATCCTTCGTTGGATGTATGTATTTCAATACCTGCATCCATTTGAGGCTTGTTTTTTCACTCTTCTGCTGATGTCTTTACATAAATGGAAATTGTTCATTTTAATGAAAATAATGAAAACTGATTTATTAATTACTCCTTTGTTGTTGATGATTTCTGCATCCTGTATAAAAACTATTTATCATTACACAGTCATGGAGATTTTCTTGCTTGTTCTGTTCTAGATACTGTATTATTTTGCTGTTCAGGTTTAAGTCTGTGTTGAGTTTGGAATTTATTTTTACTTATGGTGTGAAGTAGCAGTAAAGGTTAATTTTATACATATGAAGAGTCATTTATTGTTAAAACTTTCTTCACTGCATGTTAGAGGCATCATTGTTAAAAATTAGGTGACTATGTTTTAGTTCTGCCTTTGAATTCTTCACTGTGTTTTCTTAGTCTACTTGTTTATCCTAGGACACATGTCATACTGTTTACCTTGCCTTTATGTGTTACAGATGGTGTAACTTTCATCTTTGTTTTTCACTTTTAGAACTGCCTTAATTATTCTTGGACCTTCAGGTTTTGAAACAAATTTTGGAATCATCTTATCATAAAACTTATAAAATAGTGTTAGACTTACACTGACTCTGTAGACAAACTTGGTGAAAATTGGCATTCACAATACCGAATCTTTTACTTCATGCCTATAGCATAGCTACAATATTTCCTCTTCCTACTGCTTTAGCTGTGTCTCTCAATTTTTAACATGACATAAATTTCTAAATTATTTTTCTGTCCAAAAAGTTTTCTGATTTCTACCTGCAGTCTACTTTGTGCTGTGGCCTATTTAGAAATGTAGTCCTTAATTTTCAAACATTTGGAGATTGTTCTTTTGTTATTTTCAGTATGTATATACATAGAATATACTTGGTATGATAACAGTCCTTTGAAACTTTTAGAAAGTTACTTTATAAATATTTATTTATTGAAATAAATTTGTTTTATAAAT
The DNA here is from genome assembly GCF_001604975.1 of Cebus imitator. Taxonomy (NCBI): domain Eukaryota; kingdom Metazoa; phylum Chordata; class Mammalia; order Primates; family Cebidae; genus Cebus; species Cebus imitator. The sequence continues at coordinate 5,316,337 of NW_016107390.1, forward strand.
ATCAAGGCTTTCTATTGCTTTCATACAGCTTTGCATTTTCTGGTTTTGCATTTTGTCAACCTCATAAGTCTTGACCAGAGAGTGTCTAAAAGCTGAAAGTGGAGATTACGTGAAATGGCTTCTCATTGTCTGACACATCGTCTTCATTGGTAGACTTCAGAAACAAGCTAAATGAGATGTGAGATTGTCATTGACATCCTCTGCTTTCTTCAAATCCACTTTCAAGCAGGATGTGCCACTTGCTGCCACCACCTTCTTTTAAGTCCCGTTCTTTCCGCTCATGCCTCCCAGCAGATGCCTTTGAGACCCTACTTCTCACCAAACCTGATCCAAGTAATAGCACAGCCATGTTACTGAACTTTTATATTATTAACAAAATTTTTGTTTCTGGTTGTATATTTTAGTCCTAAGCAAAATATTATCCCTCAAGGATACCACTGTATTTTTAATTATTTTATGTTATAGTTATTATTGAAATTAAATTGAAAATTAAGAATTATTTGTCTACCAAAACCAAAAAAGTAATTGTACTTTCTGTAACATGACTACAATATTTGGTGCCTCTGTAGCCTAGCAGAAAATTAAAACTAAAGTCAGAAAATATTAATTTTCTTTTGGAAAATAAAAGCAGGCTTTTATTGGTTCGTGGTTGGATGATAACATGAGGAGTGAAATAAATGTCATAAAAGATTTAGAATCAGTGACCTAGAAGTTAAGTCTACATTTTCTTTTTTCTTTTTTTTTTTAAAGGCATTTGAAACCATTTAGGATCTGAAATCTTCCTTTTCAGTCTCATTCTTACTATTTGCTATAATTGACTTTTCAAGTATCTGAAAGCTAGTTGTGATTTCCCAAATACAACCTACTTTTTCAGGGCTGTGTTTCTCAAAATGTGCTTTTCCCTGTTCCTGAAATACCCTCATTTATTTCCCTTGTCAATTTACAAGCTCTTTTCTGTCCTTTTTTGAGAGAGAGAGAGATTATGTCTTACTTTGTCACCAGGCTGTAGTACATTGGCACTATAATAGCTCACTGCAGCTTTGAACTCAGGGGTTCAAGTGATGCTCCCACCTCAGCCTCCCCAGTAGCTGAGACTACAGGCATGTGCCACCATGCCTGACCAAGTCCATTTTTAAGCCTTACCCATAATATTTTCCTTTTTACCTTCAACTCTTTACCCTGGTTGGTCTTACCATCTACTTTTTCTCCATTCATTAATTATTAATCCAACAATTATTCCCAGACTGTGTCTGTCACGTGGCAACAAGATGGGCTTTAAAGATGGGAAGTTGACTAAGACATGAGCCTCCCCCTAACTTCAAAGAGCTCAGAGTTTGGTAGAGAAGACCAAGTGATAAGTGAAATAAAGTGGTCAAGACGTTCCTGAAACATCTGCACAGAGTTCACTGTTTCTGAATCACTTTTTGCAATAGTGGTTAATGCTCAGGCTTTCCACTCAGCGTTGTTTCTGTACCACCAAGAGTGTCGATGGTGCTATGTAGCTTTAAGAAACAGAATGCACTACTGTTGTCTCTTTTTTTCTAATCAGAATTCCATTCTGCTTGTTTTTGGAGCTTACCGGAAAATGTCAGAGCAAGATATTCAGACCGTAACCAGATCTTGTATTCTTTCCTCAAAGGATCTTTAGTTTGTTAACTGAATATTAGAGAACTTTGAGAGCTCTGTCATGCCACCAGGAATAATGCAGTGACAACTTTGTCACAACTTGCCACCTGGTCTGTAGCAATCATAAGATGCATTGCAATATCAGAGATGTTAAACTGTGAAGACTAAATGTTTCAGAATCAATGACTTACAGTAATAAATGTTATTTTAAAATATTTAGTAATAAACTAGAAGATTCAACTTAGAAGCTTTTAACATTAATAAATTAAATTAAAATGACCCTTCCTAATACCACACTGAGAGAGGTCGATTTTAAATCAAACCTCTTATAACAGGGCTTCTTTGTAGTGCAGTGACCATACTCACTGGCCAGAAACTTGGAGAATTCAATCTGTGCTGGTTTTTTAAAAATGTGAGGGTCTTTAACAGACCCCCTTGATGGCTAGAGCATTCAGTGATAGGGAGTGTGCCTATCCAAAAATATAAATAAGCAAAAACTACTATATTACCTGAAACAGGAAGGAAGTTAGGCAAATCAGTTTTTATTTGCAATTTCTATAGGAAAACAATACAATGAAACCAGAAACCTGAAATACACTGGAGAAGAGACCGTCTCCTGGGGTAGACAAGAAAGATAGCAGAAATCATATTCCCAGCTATGTGGTGTGATGAACTGCAACCCAAATGAAGAAAGAGGGGTTAGTCATGAGAGCTTGGTTCTAAAAAGAAGAGGAATAGCAAACATTCAGTGGTAAATGTAACAGGCATGAAAAGGCTCAGGTGACTGTTCCTACGGACATTATCTGCTGAGAGAGAGTGACATACAAATAACAAATTTCGCTTATGGGCTACACTCTGACACTACGTGCTGTTTGGTCTTTAAAAAAAATTAAAGTGTTTTAAATTGGTTTTATCTAAAAAGTAAAAATCACAAGTATTTATTATGTGCAACATATTTTGAAATCTGTATACATTGTGGAATAGCTATATTGAGCTAATTAACATGCATTATTTCATGGACTTTTTTTTTGTGGTGAGAGCACATAAAATCTACTTCCTTGGCAATTTTCAAGAATACAGTCTTGTACATTGTTATTAACTATTGTCACAATGTTGTACAATAGATCACTCCTTATTGCCAGTGATCAGTCCAGTTACACAACTACAGAAAGATATTCATCCTAGAGCTTGGGGACCTCTATTCTGTGCCTCTTTCTCCTGATGGTGCAGCACACTGTGGGCTTGGGGTGCCAGCACAGTCCTGCTCAGCTGGTGTTGCAAGCTTTCGATCTGTTAGAACCAAACATGCATTTTCCTCCCACTCCCTTCTCTCCTGCACACAAACCTACATGTGATTAAACATAGAGCTTAGTCTGTGCCACCTATATATGTTTTGTGATCACTTTAAGGAGCTGATAACAAAACTTTTTTATAAGGTTTGGTTTTGTTTTGCCAGAGCATTTGTGTGTCAGGAATTTTCTTTTCTTTTTGGATTCTTCAGCTATATAGTAGATAGATAGATAAATAGTACGTAGGTAGATAGATGACAGATTCGTAGAAAGATATAGATAGATGATAGAAAGAAAAGAAAAGAAAGGAAAAGAAATATAAAAAAGAGAAAGGAAAGGAAAGAGAAAAGAAAGAAAAGGAAAGGAAAAATGAGACATACATACATAGACAGATGGTAGGTAGATAGGTAACATACATAGAAAGATAGATATTACTAGATAGAGAGATAGATGATAGTCTTAGTTCATTCGTGCTGCTCTGATAAAATAGCTGAGACTGGGCAATTTATAAAGAACATACATTTATTTTCTCACAGTTCTGGGGTCTGGATCAAAGCACCAGCAGGTTCAGTGTCTGCTGAGAGCTGCTCTCTGCTTCCAAGATGGCGCCTTGTTACTGCATCCCCCAGAGGGAGCAAACACTGTGTCCTCACGTGGCAGATAAGACAAAAGGTCTAAAAAGAGTCTAAGCTTGTTCCTTTCAGCCCCCACTACAAGACACCAATACATTCATGACTCAGTCACTTCCCAAAGACCCCACCTCTTAATACCGCCACAGTGGGAATTAAGTTTAAACACATGAATCCTGGGGGATATTCAGATCAGATAGAGAGAGAAATCGATCTTCTGATTTTCTCCCGATGAGATTTTAAAATTAAATTTCTAGATTTCCCTGTCCTTTTGTCCACACTGTTTCCTTTCTGTTACTTTTTGTTTGTAAAGGCAACACAAAGCATGCCGTTGGAGTGGACTCGGGCACAGTGACCGTGCTCAGGCCTCTACATCCCCTCATCTGCTGCCTTGCTGGCTAAAGTCATATATTTGCTGGGTGACTGTCTCAGACGCCCAGTTTAAAAGTGACCCCAGCTTGCCCTTATTAGCACTATAAGGCAAGTAAGTGAGCTAATTAGACAGAGCCTTGCCCATGTTAGTGAATACCCACTAGCCACAGGGACCTAATGAGCCCTGGCTGGGCACCTTTAGGTGACTTGGGTTACGATCCCACAAAGCATTGAACGAATGGTAGAGATTTGATTGGACTTTACTTGGGACTAAATCTTATTCATGAAAGTGAGAATCTTAATTGAAATAAGATTAAAGCTCCTCCACTCTTGTTAATAACGTCATATTTTTAAATTATTGAATTCTGGTGCTCTTTTAGCTACATTATTTTAAAAAGGACAGGGAGATGCTGAATTCTTTCTGTGGGATTGTAAATGTGATCTTTGCCATGGCTTATTTAAATTCGAGAAAGTTGTACTCATTCATCATTGATAACCCATATTTTTATTTTCACATTCATGAATTAGGCTTAACAAAATATTTGAAAGGGAAAATATATTCCTAAGTCTGAGCATAGGAGCATGTGTCATTTTTTGAGTTAGTACAAGCCGCCCCAGTTTCCAACTTCTGCATTTTACAAGGTGATTTTTGAATGCCGTACTTCAGATCAGTGGAAGATAGCTTATTGAGGCTTTTTTTTAAACGTATGCTCTACTGCTCTGTAACTATTCTAAAACCTAGCTCTACAAGTATGCCTGAATGTGCTAATTTAATATGATCCTTATTAAGTATCATTTGGTAACTTTCCTAAACTATATTATTCGAGCTTTCAATCCTCCTGTCTGAAAGGTTGGCATTGTTAAGGAAGCTGAACATTTCAGAGTATTTTGCTGTTCAAGTGAGGGACGGCTGTCATGATTATCGTGAATGTGGAATCCTCTGGACAGGGGGCTTATGAAGCTGCTTTGTATTGGGTCCACTCTGGTAATGGCCCAGATGGAAGTCAGGGTGCCCTGACCATCACCCAGGCATGCTGTGCCAATGTGTTCATTTCACACCTTCTCAAAGTGAATGCCACTTGGGCTCACACTTGAGTGCCTGAAGGCTGCTGCCTCAGTCTTATATGCTGCTGTCAAAACTTACTGCAAGGGCTCCTGCCTTCCACCTTTTCCTACGACACACCAAAATATCTGGCAGCAAGGCAGGAACTTTTCATCCTATGCTTGTTTGGTCACATTATGCTTTTCAGTGATAATGAGCAGAGTAATTAGCATAATAATTAGGAACAGGTACTTTTGTGTCCCAGGACTTGTGCTGAAATTCTAAACTTGTCGTTACTGTGTGATGTCACCATAGGCCAGCACTTGCTCTGAGCCTTAGTGTTTTTTTGTTTTGTTTTGTTTTTTTCAGTAAAATGAGGTTGATAACCTCCCTAAGGGCTATGAGAATTAAATTAGATCATGTATAAAAAGTGTCTGGGGCAGGTGCCTACCTCATAATAAACTGTTAATAAATGACATCCACGATAGCTGCTGCCTTGATTTACCCAAGTGTGTACTATTTGTGTTTGACCTGTCAGTGCCACTTAGTCCAGACTGGGTTTATTTTTGCTACTAAATTACAAACCTAGGTCTGTGATTTTCTGATGAAAGAAAAGCCCCAGTTTCAATCGCACATTACAGATCGTCTTTGGGAACGCAGCTGGTTCGTTTGCCTGTATTGTTGTGCGCTAACTCTTGCTGGCTTCAGTTTGTACTGGAATTGTTCAGCTGGTGACACCTGTGACTCTCCCTCTGTGTTTTCAGTCTCTGTTCTAAGAACTACCCAAGTTAGTACTGCAAGTCAATGTGTTTAAACTTTCAAAGGGTTCATCTGATACGGATAATAGATTTGTACCCGTCTAAACATAAATTCTAAACATTTGCTCTAAAACATAGAATCTTGTGCTACAGAGTTTATTTTTATCCCTAATATATCAGAACCTTGGCATGAATATCATTTTCAAGGAAATTATATGCATATCCAACCTTGTGACAGGAGGGAAGGAGAATTTTATCTACAGGTATTGATCGACTTACGACCTATGCAACTTACAACCATTCGACTTTATGACCACAATCGCTAGCCACGACTGCTCCGTATCTGGCAGTGCAAACGTTGCCCAGCTGGGCGTACGACAGTGCGGACCAGCTTCCGGCAGCACTACCATCTCCGCGTGCACCATTTCAACTGTTATCCAAGACTCGGTACAGCAATTTGTGTTTTGTGTCTTGGATGTTTTTCATCAAACCCCTCCCAAGATGTCTACCAAGAGGAAATTGTCTTTGTCTATGCCTCAGCCTGCCAAGAAGGAAAGAAAGGCCATCGATCTCCACACGAAAATGAAGGTAATTAAGCAGTAAGAAGGAGGAAAGAAAGTGAATGTGATCGCACGTGATACGAAGTTATCACACTCGACTGTGGCGACGATTTTGAGAGATAAAGAAAGAATTCGTGAAGCTGTGAAAGGTTCTGCACCCATGCGATCAACAGTTATAACAAAGCAACGAAGCGGGCCCATCCACGAAATGGAGAAATTGCTATATATTTGGATGGAAGATCAAATTCAAAAACGGACACCATTAAGTCTTTTTACTGTGCAGATGAAGGCGAGAAGTCTATTTCAGACTCTGAAGGAGCGCGCTGGAGAAGATTACAGTCAAGAATTTGTAGCAAACACTGGCTGGTTCCAGAGATTCAAGAAAAGATTCCAAATGCATAGTGTTCAAGTGACTGCAGAAGCAGTGAGTGCGGATGAGGAAGGAGCACGTACGTTTGTTGATAGTCTGGATGAATTAATTACAGGTGAGGGATATCTAGCAGAACAGATTTTCAGTGTTGATGAAACTGGATTATTTTGGAAACGATGCCAGCACGCACTTATATTCACAAAGAGGCCAAAAGCATGCCGGGATTTAAAGCATTTAAGGATAGGCTAACTCTGCTGCTTGGCGGGAACATCGCAGGGTTTAAGCTGAAGCCGTTCTTAATTTATCACTCAGACAACCCGCGTGCGTTCAAGAATGTTAACAAGCACACCCTGCCCGTCTACTTTCGTTCTCAATGTAAAGCATGGATGACACAAGGATTGTTTGAAGACTGGTTTATGAACTGCTTTATTCCTCAAGTTCGAGAATATTGTTTGGAGAAAGATATTCCTTTCAAGATTTTATTGCTACTCGATAATGCGCCTGGACACCCACCACATCTAGGCGATCTCCATCCAGATGTAAAATTTGTTTTTCTTCCGCCAAACACGACTCCACTCATCCAGCCTATGGACCAAGGTTCGATTGCTACATTAAAGGCCAACTATCTCCGAACCACCTTCGCTCAAGCAATTCCTCTATAGATGCTGACTCAGAACTAACATTGCGAGATTTTTGGAAACACTACAACATTTTGATGTGTATCAAGAATATCGCTACTGCCTGGGAGGCTGTGATGACAAAGTGCATGAATGGCATCTGGAAAAATTGTGTTAAGCACTATGTTAATGATTTTGACAGATTTGACAGTGAACATGAACTTGAAACTATTCGGGAAAAAATAGTAAAACTTGCTAAAGACCTTTCTTTGGAGTGTGAAATGGAAGATGTCGAAGAGTTGCTAGACAAAGAATCCGCAGAACTTACAAAGGAAGAGCTAATTGAACTGGAAGAAGAAAGAGTGGCGGAAGAAGAAAGAGTGGCGGAAGAAGAAAGAAGAGAAGCAGAGAAAGAAGAGGAGGAGCCAGAAAGAAAGTTCACTACTAAGGGATTATCACGCGGTTTATCTTTACTGAATAAACTTCTTATACATTTCGAAGCAATGGACCCAAACATCGAACGATTTGCAAGGATTGAACGGATGGCGCACGATGTGTTTTGTCTGTATCGTGAAATTTATGAAGAAAAAAAGAAACATACAATTCAGACAAAGCTCACCATGTTTATGAAAAAACCAACTCCGGTAACCCCAACTGCTGCCTCAGATGACGACATCAACGATC
>NW_016107390.1:5325470-5341294 GCF_001604975.1 Cebus imitator
AAAGGAACTTAAGATGAATAAAAGTATAAATGTAAATAAAAGAATAAATAATAATCTTTCAGAAAGCCCTTATAATTTCTAGGGACCCCATGGTGAGCATTTTTAGCAACTAGCTCTTCTGTTTTTTAGTCCCAAACAGAAAAGCTAGTTGCTAAAAATGCTGATCATGGGATCCCAGAATCATATGGGCTTTCGGAAGCCCTCATCCCCACATCTGTGTTCACACATCCACCTGTACGTTCTGAAGGGTACTGGAGACTTTTTTCCTTTGTTGTAGTGATAGACTTGTTATGTTGCCCATGCTGGTCTCAAACTCCTGGGCTCAAACCATCCTCCCACGTTGGCCTCCCCAAGTGCTGGGATTACAAGTGTCAGCCACCATGACCTGCTAGAGACATGTTTTCTTCTGACAGAGCAGTTCCTGCCTTGCCTAGAGTAGCCAGACAGAGAATATTCATTATGCTCATTAGTGAGTCTATGCTTCTTATTTGAGTAGGATCTCTTATGCTCATTAGTGAGTAAGACCATTACTCATTATGCTCATTAGTAAGTAAGCTCTCTTACTTCTGTGACTCCGAGTCTCCGTTTTAGAAGTGGACATCCCGATCGCACCTGCTGTTTAAATCAATGTCGTGAGAACTGGTGTGAGTTAAGATGCAAAGTTCTGTTTCTGTTGTTTCCAGCAGGCTGTTCAGCATGAACCGTGGCCGTAACCTATTATTTCTGTGTCCTCTTTCTTCCCATCCCATATTTTATCTTTTTTTTTCTAGTTCACTTCCTTCCATCCCTTTCTCGTGCTTGGTGATACTAACTTCCTCCTCTGTCATCCACAAAACAGGTATTCCACATACTCACAGCTATACCCACATTCTAAGTCTCCTAACCAATGTCATTCCTCTTCGTAAGATCATGCCTCTTACTGAACATAACAAACACACAAAACCAGAGGTTGTCAGCCTGGGTCGCTCCCATCCCAGTGCTCCATGCCAGTGCACTGTCCGTATCTACGTGCATCTCCACCTCTTTTCCTTCAGCCTCAGAAGGAGGGTATCTCTGAGTCTCTTTCCAAGGCTGACTCTTCCACCTGAGACATCTGGTCTCACTTTCTGAGGAATTTCATTCAAGTTTTTTTTCCTCTCTTATCTTTACATTTACCCTTTGCTGTCTCCCTGCAACATGGAAACACACTCAAGTCAATGAGGGAAAGGAAAAAGAACTCAGCAACAACCATCCTAGATCCCCTCTGGCAGGTGCCCCTCACCCAACTCCCGCCCTTTCCTCCATGTTCAGGTTTATGCACCGCTATTCCCACCCCTGTGTTGTAAGGTTGACCGAAAGGACAGAGAGGCAGACCCAGGGTGAAGTTTAGCAAGTTTATTTCAACCTGCCAGGCTGGCTGCCTCACCACAGGCAGTGAAGGCAGCAGCCTGGCTTACAGACTATATGAGTTACATAGCGGGTTTGCAGGTGGCTGGGTGCTATTCTAAGAAAAACTGCGTCTTGTTTCTTAGGTGATAACATTCTCCTTAATTGGGTCACCATCCTGGGTTCGAGAGCCAGGTGTGATGACCACATCCTGGAACCAAGGCCCTGCTTACAAGGCTTGAGCTGTTTTTATTGTGAGCTTGGCTTAGCGGGGGAGAACGGGGAGGGGGTCTATGGGCTTGCTTTGCTGTGTCAAGACTCGATAATTCATAAAGAACAGAAATGTATTTCTCACAATTCTGAAGGGTAAGATTTACAAGATCCAGGTGCTGGCATCTTGTGAGGACCTTCTTGCTGCACCATTTCATGGCAGATGGTGGAAGGGCAAAAGAAGACCAATCCTGTCCGTCAATTCCCTTTATCAGGCCATTTAAAAGGGAGGCGTCCAATGGTTTAAATACCTCTTAAATCCCCACTTGTTAATACTATCACATTGGCCATTTGGTTTTGTTGTTTTTTGTCTTATGAGATGGAGTCTTGCTCTGTCACCCACGCTGGGGTGCAGTGGTGCGATCTCAGCTCATTGCACCCTCTGCCTCCCGGGTTCAAGTGATTCTCCTGCCTCAGCCTCCTTAGTAGCTGGGATTACAGGCCCACCTGGATAATTTTTAAATTTTTATTAGAGGTGTTGGCCTTCACCATGTTGGCCAGGCTGCTCTCGAACTCCTGATTTTAAGTGATCCACCCACCTTGTCCTCCCAAAGTTCTGGGATTACAGTTGTGACCCACTGTGCCTGGCTGGCCATTTAGTTTTAACACCTGAATTTTGGAGGGAACACCTTCAAACCATAGCAGAGGGAGTGTGAAGATATACAATTTTGTAGGTTTATAAAGAAAACTGATAAATTGTGGTTCCTCTTGAGGAAAGAGTACATGCTACCAACCTAAAAGGAAGAGGCGGAGGCACAAAACATAATGTAAAGAGTTTACTTGAGCCAAAGTGAGGACAGCTGCCCGGAAGACTTAGACTTAACTCACCTTGGATATGACCTCCCTTCAGCCTTTGTTATAAACAGGTTTTTAAAGGCAAAAATGGGAAAGAATGGACTGATACAAGTTGTTTATCAGGAATTCTCATTGGTTTGCAGAAATAGCATTGATCAGTGATGGGCTATATGTTTTTAAGCTATAGGATGTGTCCAGTGTGGCGTTATTAGTTAACGTACAGCTATTTATGGAAGTAATAAGCGGTTTCAAGAGGGGAATGCGTAGCTCCAAGTGGGGAGTCACAACATGATTGCTGTCTCATTTTCATGCCCACCCCACCCCACTGGGCTGATAATTTGAAAGGACTTGCCTTCCTCAGATAAAAGAGCTTTGCTTTCCTCAGTGCAAACGAACTATATAACAAAATGTAAGATAACTAGTAAATACAAAATAACTGTACAGTAGCCATATAACTACTGTATGTGGAGCAAGAGATAACAGTAATTCTGCTTGGTGTCTTAGCAAAAACAAACAAAAAAAAACATAGCAGTAGTTCAAAAATAGCTTTAATCATCGTTATACCAACTTGATAAAAAGCAGCAAGACCAGAGGCGCTACGTACAAGTCATAGTGCACTTTGTGCCGTTGGAAGGTCCTGGCCTCGGTGGAGACAAGACTCAGTTGGGATGAGATTCTTTTTCAGCCAGCGTTTTATTCTCCAGGCCTATTTCTTTCAGTTGCCACAACAGCTGCCCAGAGTTAGGTTCACAAAGACATACACTGCAGCACGGTTTTTAGAATTAGAAAGAGTAAACAATGGCGCATACACAAGTTGGAATATGAGTCATCTAAAACTCACGTTAAAGGAGAATAGCCACTATAAACTAGAAGTAAAATCCCAAGCCTGCTGGATGGACAGAGCCCCTCTTGACCAAGAGGACCCCAGAAAAACCTGAAAAACTGAGTTCCTGAGCATGACGAGAAAGGAATTCAGACACACCTCATGTCCTCTTAGAGGTCAGGCACAAGTGACCAGCATTAAGGTTAAAATAGAGATCGTAAGACTGACAGGACAGACTCTTTATGACAATAAGATACAATATTATAAACAAGACCTAAGGCGATGCAAGGCAAGGGTGAAGTCACACCCTGTAAAACCATAAAATCTCGTTAAATTGGTTTTTGTATTAACCCGCTCTAACATGGCTTACTTTCTAACCTGACTCCGCTACAGCCTCACATGACAGCAGACTCCCATCTCTTAAGCGTTTCTTTCCGCTGACTTCAAGATTTCAGACAAAGCTTAACTCTTTCAACCAGTTGCCAACTAAAGAATCCCTAAAACCCACCTGTGACTCATAAGCCTCCACTTCAAGGTGTCTCACCTTTCCATACTGAACCGATGCATACCTTCCGTGTATTGATCTGTGATTTCATCCACAATTCCTGTCTCCCTAAAATGTATAAAACCAAAGCATAACCCGAACGCCGCAGGCACGTTTTTTCAGGACCTCTTGTAACTCTCTTCCGCAGGCTATGGTCAGTAATAAACCTCTATAAAATACAGAGTTTGATTTTTTTCCTGCGAACACCACCGACAAGGGAAAAATGTTTAGATTATATTGCTAAGTGAAAAGCGGTAGTCTGCAAAACAGAAGCTATTGTGTTACTTCATTTTTATTCAAAGATAATCTTATGTGAAAACAGCTACTGTAATGTGTTAATAAGGGTTACGTTTGAGTGATGAGATTCTGGCTGATTTTGTTTCTCTCTCTCTCTCTCTCTCTCTCTCTCTCTCTCTCTGTGTGTGTGTGTGTGTGTGTGTGTGTGTGTGTGTGTGGTATCTTTTCTATCCAAGTATAGGGTGGGTGTCAAAAGCTCAGATTCTGGAGTGGGAATATATACTTGGCTTTGTCACTTGTGTGACCTCTGTGAGTTATTTATTTATTGGAGACAGGATCTGGCTCTGTTGCCCAGGCTGCAGTGCAGTTATACAGTCCTAGGCCACTGCAGCTATGAACTCCTGGGTTCAGCTGATCCTCCTTAGCCTCTCAAGTAGCTGGGACTACAGGAACATGCCATCATGCTTGGCCAAGTGTTTTGTTTGTTTGTTTGTTTGTTTTTTGCAGAGATGGGGGTCTCACTGTGTTTTCCAGGCTGGTCTTGAACTCCTGGCCTCAAGTGATTCTCCTGACTTAGTATCCTGACTCAGTCTCCCAAAGCACGGGAATTACATCTCTGTGAGTTATTTAAACGCTTGAAACTTCAGTCTCCTGATTTCTACAGTGGACTAATAATAGTAGCTACTAAGAGGATTATTCTGAAAATTATGAGATAATAAAGTATTTAACATAGTACCTGGCACATGATGGGTACTTTAAAACATTTTTCCTTATAAAACATGAGCATATTTTATAAGGAGGGAAATGCTGTGAAGGAAGGAAGGAAGGGGCAGTGAGTTCACTTCATGAATGCTGCCTTAAGATGCAAACCAGTGGCCGGTCTCCCTGGTGAGGGCCACAGTACTGCACCCACGAGCACCAGAACACCCTTCCTTGCTCAGTACTTGGGATATGCAGCCTAAACAACAAATTCCCATTCCCACACACATTCTCCCAGGGAAATTCCCTCATTTATATCCTAAAGGACTTCTCAGCTGAAAATACCAACTTATAAATATTGAATGAGAATGAGTTAAAACTACCCATGGATACTAAATCTTTCATGTCATTTTGAGGAGGAAGTGTGCAGAGATAGGATCTAAGTCATTCTGACAGGCTTGGGAATGGCTCTGTGTTTCCTCATGAAGCCAAACTTCTGCTTTCTCCAAGGAGCCTACGCCTTTGCATCCCCACACGCTGTGCAGAACAGGCAGGCGCTTGATTCCAGGCTGTCACAGTTAGCAAAGAGGCTGATGAATGAATCTAATTATTCACAAAGCAACGCTGATGAGAAGGAAAACGCCAGCTTTTGAAAATGAAGTCTATGCTTCTGTGTTCCCTTAAGCAAATTTCCTAAAATTATGCCTAAGGAAAGATTGTTCATGCTTCAGTTTGGGAAGGCAGTATTGAAAGAGTAGCACCTTTACTCTGGTTTGATGTTTCCTTAAATGGAAATTATGGTTATCTTTTAAATTAACTTTCTCTAAAAGGCTCCTTTTTTTTCTATTTTTAACCCACAGAATCAATATTACAGTGGTTCAAGTTTGGAAACCTTGAAGGTTTTATATATTACTGGAAAAACAACAGCATGGTAATGTACTTGGCACATTGCTGAGGTTCCTAGCATAATCAGTATTGACAAAACTTACTCATAAGCTGAGGGGAGTTTTACATTACTTAGTTGAAGATTGTAAAATAACTCAGTGACATTTTGGAAGTAATAAGTGGCTGATTAAGTCTCTGAGTTTTATTTGAATTTCCGAGTTTGGAATCCATCTTATTCTAATTTGGAAACTTAGGTGGAACTTTTGTTTTCTGATTGGTTGTTACTGAGTCTATGCTTAGAAAAAGATGTCTTTGTTTAGGGCTGCTCATGTTTCAGAAGTTTATATACATTCAACAGCATTTGCTGACCACCTGCTAAGGCATCATGAGAAGTTGAGGTCCCGACCCCTGAAGTCTCAGAACAATGGTGAGCTATCCTGAATTTTTGACGGTGCATTCTCCAAAAGGAAGCAACACTCTCTTCCAACGCCTTACTTCCTAGGAGCTCGTGGAAATCACACATCCATCCTCTCAATTGTCTCTAAACCCTTGCCTCTGCAGGAGACTTATTTGTATCCACACTTGTTTAAAGCCAATACTTGGCCGGTGAATATGAATCTGTTTTCCCCAGCTCAAGTACCCAGTGAGTTTTTCCCAAGTATAAATTCCCTTCGGTATCTAATCGGCCTTATGTATTCGATAACTCAGTTAGATGCTGCTTTGTTTTCTCTCCTGTTTGTCCCCATGTGTATCTCCTGTTCCCATGAACAGGGACCAAGTCTTCCTGGATCACCTCCCCCACATCATGAGTACTTTGGAGCGCTTATGTGCCTGCTGGTGAGGTTCCTCTGCAAGAATACATCATCGTATTTAACTGCAGGTTAGGGGGAGGCAAACGAAATGAACCCTTTAATTTCCCATGCTATCACAAAGAATGACTTTTGCAAACAACTTTCTATATCGCAAGATATTCCCTGCCTACCCATAGGCCAACACACTCTGTCAGGTAATACCTGCATGTATTTCATTAAATGGAAGGCATATTTCTTCTGAATTTGTCGTGAGACTTGAAAAAGTTCCAGACAATTTGGGAGCCATAAGAAACAGAGAAAAATTGCTCTTATGCCGTCTAAATCATTTTGATTAGGAAATGGGAATACCAGCTGCTTTCAAAACCGTCGTGTTTTTGAGAAACTTATATATTAGTTTGACAATCTAAGAAGTACGTGCAAGGTGAATAGACCTGATATTACAATGTTTCCAATTAAAAAGCAGGAGCTCTGTTGAATTTTCAACAGAATAGTGTGAAATCACTCTGCTAGCTAGAGATGCCTCATGCAGAGAAAGGAGCCCCAAGCTTTGGCTTTTGATTTCATGGGCAGCAGAGACACCTCTGTATATAGTAGAGCCATGCCGGACAGGATCTGGCCCGGGAAGAGTTTCCCAAACTCCTTGTTCCTCTTCTACTGTCCCTTCCACAGGGTCCTAAACTAGAAGCCACTGTGTTGACTGAATTGAATTCCTGCCATGTACATAGAGCTACCAGTGCTCAATTACCATTTACTGGCTTGAGTTTCCAGACAAGAAGGAATTTCATCCCCCCTAAGCTGAGAATGAGCTCCTCTGATAATAAACATCTCTTCCTGAATTATGTACACATCGTTCATTGCCCTCTGGTTCAGTTCTAAGCTCTTTTCAGTGAATACCCTATCTCTCCATAGCTGCAGTTATAACCCTCCTCATCTAATTTGCCCTTGAGAAGAAACTGAGAATGTCATATTCGCCTCTGGATTCCAAGAAGGAGTTGTACACACCGTAGATCTCTTCTTGAGAGACCAGTTCGGTTGGACTCTCCTTAAACTGCCTTTTCCACTGAAGCCTCCCCGCCTTCTCCTTGTCAGCTCAGCCTTTACGCTCGCATAAGACACAGCAGGCCCTGGCATATGTGTTCAGTGCATGCCAATCCCCCATTTGTGGCACAGCAAGCTGTCTGTTTGGCAGCCCCAGATGCCTCCTTTCCTCATTTTTACTGTTTTAGGACTCTGTTTAGTTCCTCAGATGAAATTGCCTGAGAAGCCATTTTGTCACATTTATGTTGATTCCTTGCTGGGAAGAAGGATAGGGGGAATGAGATTTTCAGAGGCTAAGGAGAGAGGGTGAGGCACACACTCTCTAGTAATAAAAACCTGCCTTTGATCACCAGGAGGTGGGATACACATTCAACTGTCAACGCTGTAACATTTCAAAATTAGAGGGTAATCATATGCTTTACCAAAAGTTCTTTCACTTACTAAGACATTCACCAAAAAAAACCCCCACAAATCTCTGGTGTATTTGCAATGTGATTACAGTTAATGACAGTTCCAACTAATAGGTGTTCTTGTATGTGCTTTACTTGTATTCTTATTTAACCCTCAGCCATCCCAAAAAGGTAGATGCTGTTATTTTCACTTTACATATGAGAAACTGAGACACAGAAAAGTGGAATCATGTGTCTACAGTCCATGGTTCATGGGTGGTAAAAGCTATGTGTTGTGTTCATTCTTTTATTATTATTATACTTTTAAGTTCTGGGGTACTTGTGTAGAACGTGCAGGTTTGTTACACAGGGATACACGTGCCATGGTGATTTGCTGCATCCATCACCCTGTCATCTACTTTAGGTATTTCTTCTAATGCTATCCCTCACTTATCGCCCTGCACCCTGTTATCCCTCCCCTGGCCCCTCATCCCCTTACAGAGTGCCCCATGCAATGTGATTTTAGTCAATATTATTGAATCTTTAGCAAAGACCTTAGAAAATGACGGAAATATCCACCTTCTTCTACTTAGCTTAGCAACTTTCAAATTCCATTTAAAAATGCCTAAGATATCTGTGTATGGCTCTGCTATGTGTACAGTGAAGCCATTTTATAATACATATTTTGAAATTTGGTAAAGCATTGCTGTTTGCTCTCAGCAAGACAGGCTGGAGAATACAGGACTGGCACTTTTCCTGGATTGCAAGTGCAGGTGCATATCGTGATGAAATAAGACAGACTCAGATTACGATTCTAGCTCTAGGACCTTGCGCGAGTTAATCATTCATCATTTAACTCATTCATCCTCTTAACAAATGTTTATTGCATCTTACAATGTGCCAGACACATGACGTACTTATGGAAGTGACTTGATCTGATTTGGATTTTTAAATGATCGTTTTGTTTGCATGCGGAGTTTGGATTAGAGGGGCACTGAAATAGGGAATCTAGTTAGTAGGCTGTTCAGATATACCCAGGCAAGAGATAAATGTGGCTTGGACTAACAAAGGTAAAAAAATAAATATATTCAAAATCTGTTTTGAGGATAGACCTGGCAGAACTTGATTATGTCTTATCTGTGGGGATGGGGCTAAGGGAAAGAGACAAGTCAAAGATGACTCCTCAGGGTTTTGGTCTGAGCAAATGATTAGATGGTGTTATCATTTACTGAGATAAGAAAGCTAATAGAAATGAAAAATATCTTACATATGATATTATACAAAAGAAAATTGATATAGCTCTACCAACAAACAAAAAACTATTTAACAAACAAAGTAGACTTTCGTGCAAGAAGACTTTCCAGATATGGCCATTTTATGATTATTAGAAAGTCACTGTAATGGATATAACTATCCTATCTTTGAAGTAGACCTAAAAATAGTCCCCAACTATAAAAACCAAAACTGACAGAACTAAAAGGAGATAAATGTATAATCCTAGATTAGAGATTTGAATGCAACTATCTCAGTTGTGTTCAAATGTTACAGAAGTACAAGTTGATCTCTAGGTAATCCTAGGAAGCAGTTATGATGTTTCTATGGGGAGATTTGAACAATTAATAAATGGGTATTGAATAACACATACAGAGCACTGCAACCAACAAATCCAGAATGCACATTCTTTTCAAGTGGAGTGAAGTTTTTGTGTAAGTAGACTGTATGGGAAGCCATAAAGCAAATCTCAACATATTTTAGAGGATTTAAATCATACAGAGTATGTTTTCTGTCTTTAGTAAAATTAAGCTAGAAATGCAATAACAAAAAGACAGTTGGAAAACCTCCAAATGGTTGGAAATGAAGCATTCCATTACTTATTCTAAGTAATGCTGGGTTAACAAAGCAATAACAATGGAAATAAACTTGAAAACTCTTTCATAATACATCAAATTTGTGTAATGCAGCTAAAGTAGCACTTAAAGGGAAAATCATAGTCTTCATATGTTAGAAAAAAGAAAAGCTGGAAATCAATCATTATGCATTCATCTCAAGAAAGTTTTAATCCCAAGAAAGCAGAAAGAACAAAATGTTAAACATAAGATCAAAAATTAACGAAATTTTAAAAGTGCTTCACAGAGAAATTCAATGAAGCCAAAAGTTGATTTTTGAAAAGATTCATAATTTCATAACCCCCTGGGGAGACTGGTCAAGAGAATAAAGAAGAAAGCAAAACTTACCAATATCAATGTGTGGAAAAATGAGCATATGCAGATATAGATATATATATATATATAATATGCAATATCTATAGATATATAGATCAAAAACTAATGAAATTTTAAAAATGCATCACAGAGAAATTCAATGAAGCTGAAAGTTTATTTTTGAAAAGACTCTTAATTTCATAACCATAAAGAACTTGATTTTTTAACCATAATATCTATAGATATTGTACGTTATATATATTAATTAACAGTTACATTATGTATAGATATTACTTATACATATTATATATGGCATGCATAATATACAATATCTATAGATATGTATAGATATATAAATATTGAGTATTATATATATTGTAAGTAAAGCAAGTTTGTCTTCAAAGTTGTTTCAATATTTTTAATATTTGTAGAGGTCCTAGAGGCAAACAATAAGAAATAAGTGAACTTTGTGGCCTATAGGAATATATATATGAACAAATTAGTGGGCTGGCTTCTCCACTCTACAGGTGGAGAAGCCTGTACCTAAACCAACCTGAGCACATTCATAATCAAGTGGCCTGTAGAAATTTGCAGGCCTCTGAATTATTTTTCCCAGAAAGCTTGATGCCGGACAGTTTGCCTGCCATGGTCAACACTGGCAGATTTTAGCATGCCACCTTATTGGTCATTTTTCAGCACTACCCAAGTAACTATGCTGTCGAGTCTAGGAAGTTACCTAAGAAGCTTCCCTTTAATGAGATTTGAAAAGGATTGTCAGTTGGAAATGACAGTATAAGAAAAGAACATAGTGTTCAGATGTTTTGCCAGGGCTCCTTAATTTTTCGGTATTATAATTGAATAGAAATTAGGGGACTTTTTAAGATCCATGACTTCTGGAACCATGAAAAGGTAATCAGCAGGGCTTTTTCAGTGTGATAAAAGCTTATGTGGGGTTTTCTGTCCTACAGAGCTATGTCTGGGGGTTTATGTTCTCATGGGATGCTTTCCTGACACCATATCAGAACTACAAGCAGCGCTGGTGGGTCTGACCAACAACTTCAGAAGAAAACCCAAACGTTTGTGTAGAACAGTTTAGCACAGTTTTACATTTTGTGAGCCTCCTCTCTGATTCCTGGCTCGGCCTAACTTGGCATTCTTCAAATCCTATTTTCTTTTTTAATGAGGCCAACAGCAAATTGCTAAAATATTATCCCTGCCCATCATGTTTCTCGGAATTTGTGTTCTGCCCGGCATTTACCTTGTTATAATTACACCTTTTACAGCGACCCAGTTCTCTTCCCAGACTGATTCCTGTTCTTTATTAAGCTGAGCTAGAACTTTTTTATAGAGCCCATGAGGTGCCCCAGGAAGAAAGAGTCAACATACAGGATGAAGAAAGAGGGTAGAGCCATATTCACTGATGTTCTTCCTTTGTCACGTACGACTGTTTTTCATCCCTGAATTCTCTACATTTTTCTATCAACCAGTTCTGTATGTCCTGCTGCCTCCACCCTCACCTTGAAAGTATTTTTCGATTTTTTTTTTTTTTGCATTAAATTTTCCCTCCATCCTTAAGCCTAAAAAAGTTTCATTTTCTCTGCCTTTGGCCTAGAACTCCCTGACCTTTCCTGTATACTTTCCCTCCATTTTGGCAGAGCCATGTATCATCAAAGGGAAGAAAATTCCCGCAAGCCCACCTCACCAAACCTAGAAAGAAGACCATCAAAATTACTTAAAAAGCATCAATTCAATTCTGAGGTCATTACATTTGCTATTAAGTGATTCACAGGTCATTAACTGCCCAGACTCTGTCTTTCAAGCACAGCTGTGGAAGGAAATAAATACCATAAATTATTAACAACAGTAAAGGAAAAAGTGTTGGGGGAGAGCAGTGGAGATGGATAATTTAATCAAATAGTAGAGGCGCTGAGCAGGATGAAGTAATGAGATTTGAGGCTGGCTCTATGCCAAGGGAAGATTGATATTCCAAGGGAATTCATGTCCAGGGAGTAAATGGAGCTGCCAAACCAGTGGAGGCCATGGAAAGATCTGTGAGTTAGGGAAGAAACATTTCTACAGATGTAACAGTGATGGCCATTTGCCATGTGCAGTATAAAATAAAGTCTTGACAGCCAATTAGGGGATCTTGAAGATGCTGACAGCTAAGAACGGTGGATTAGATGTTTGTTCCCCGTAGAAAATCTAAGGGCCACTCAGAAAAAAATTTTCTTATTTGCATCCCTTTCTGTAGCCACAAACAGAACACCAGGAGAAGCTGCATGCATCTAACTCTTAGCAGTCCTTCATTAAACAAATTTGCCAAAACACAGTTTTCAACTCCCCAATGATGACACAAATAGTAGTAACAGTAATAACGAATGCTTGTTGAGAATTCGATGCCCTTTATACCTCTTTTAATTTTCTCAACAGCATTAAGAAAACTGTTCTATTATTTACTTTTTTTCAAATAGGGCTCTGAGAGATTAAATTACTTGCCAAAGGGGACAAGTTAGTAAGGGGTGGATGTGCAAACTGTCTGATTTTAAAAACCCTCCACTCATCAGAGCCTGCTGTGCATCAGGCAGCTTCTGCTGCCTGTTGGTAGATCCAGGTTCTGAGAGAGACAGGAAGAAGGACCTCTTTCCACACTTGTATTTGGTCTTATGTAATCATTTTTATGTTACTCAGAGTACACAGAAGTAAATGCAACACATTCCCCCAGCCACGCACATAAAGGAAGGATCGTCAAAGACCCCCTCAGCTGTCTTTGATGACTCCGATGGTTATAAAATAACGCACTTAGTATTAACAGGCTTTTTAAAAAATTGAATTATGCAAGGTAACACAAAAAGTGAACCAAGTACAAGCCGATACAACATAAGCTGGTTTTTTTGTTTTTTTTTTTAATTATAGGCTTCCAATCATTCATTCCACCGACAAGGACTATGTTTCTTCCTGAGCACCCACAGAGTCTATGGGACAGTGATGTGTCACTGTGCCTACTCCTCACTCAGAGGGCCCCATAACCTCAAATAGCCTTATCATTCAACTACTACACTTGCTCGTGTCTCAGGAATTGATTTTTTAAATATAAGTATTCTACAACTTCACAAAGTTTGATTTCCCCAGAGAACACTCAAGATAATTCCTCAGATGTTAGTTTCTTACACACCAAATATTTCCAGTAATTAAGTTTCTCCACAAAGTTCATCTCTTTTTTTGAAACTTCCCATTCTTTTACTTAGATCATGGAAACTCTATAGTGACTTATCTTGAATGCCTCTCCATTACACCTTGTCGATGTATTTGTCACTCTCTAAGGAGGACTGCCAGACCTCCTGCTAGCAAGGGGCATAATCAGCCCTCAGTCCATTTGCAGGACGCCCCTGCAGCCAACAATAGGGCAGCTGGGCTGACGGGGGCAGTGGATGCAGAATACCCATGAAGTGCAGGGAGGGAGTAGCAGGCGTTTTACACCACAGATCCTGAACGCTGAACTTCAGATGGCTTCCGGCATTAGGTGCTTTATTGTTTTCGGGATTCTGCGTTGTCTTGATCAGAATTTATTTTATGAGCATACCTGGACAAACCTAGTATTTTCTCACTTGCAAATTCCCTTACAAAGATCTTTACCACCCTTTTTTCTGTTTCTGTCTGAATATGAAGTGTATTAGTCTGTGTCCCATCAGGAGACAGAAACTACATGGCAACTTAAACTAAAGGAAAATGTAATAATAAAGAATTACTTATCTCTGGTTCAAACTGACTATAAGAAAAGTCTGTATGTTACAGGAGGGATGGGGGTATATGCAAAGCTGGGTTGCAGACATGTTGGAGAATGTGTGGTTGCAGCCCACTGGATACTGAAGTTGGCTGGTCTGCCTGTGGTATAAGTACAGCCCAAATGTTGTATGGGATATGCTTATACTAAGGAATTATGGTTCTTTATCTGAAATTCAAATTTAACTGGGAGTCTTGTTTTGTTTTAATATATCTGGCAATCCTGCCTCTGGGATGCAGGTAAGACACAGGTGAGCCATAGCAGGTGGCCAGGCATGCAAGGAAGCAGAGGAAATAGGGGGTCTCGGCTACATGGTGTCCATGTGGAGAGGGCCATAAGAATGTTACCACCAGCTCAGGCCAGGGCTGCAAGCGCCCTGAGGGACTATGTCTTTTAGGCATGTGGCTGTCACTGAGCATCACCAGGTCTCTTCACACCCACACCGGTGGCCCACCATACATCAGCTGAGAACAGCAGGAAAGCCCCCTTGCTTCTGCACTGTCCCTCCAGTACCTTTACTAAGAAAGCTCAATCTCATGCTCTTTGTGCAGGAGAAAAGCTGAAAGGAAACCCCTCCATTATCACAGAGCAGGCATTGAAGGACGGATTTGGAGATGCAATAGGCTGACGACTGGCACATGAAGCCTTATTCTTTTCTCTACCAACTGCACAAAGTGTTTTTTTTTTTCTTAACTCACTTTACAAGGTCACATTCCTTTCATGTAAAATACTAATCAGCTCATGTTAATCTTACGCAATGTCTGCAGAGTAAATGACACATGATAACAGCTCTGATAGTTGGTAAAGACCTCATTTCTGGTAAAGACCCACTTCCTTGTTCATAGACAGCCATTTTCTCAGTGTGTCCTTGTGTGGTGGAGAGAATTGGGGGTCTCTCTGGGGCCTCTTCTATAAGAGTGCTAATCCCATCCATGGAGGCTCTGCTCCCCTTGTGAGTGCACACATTCAGACCATGGCACCTATCACAGTCACTTGTGCATGTGCTTGAGAAATGTGCAACCCAAAAGTCATGATTATAGAAGATTGAAGCTTGAGTTAAATACTTTCAGGCAAATGAATTAACAGGGATGCAGGAGGGTTTTTCTGAAGAACTTTTCCCAACTCTCTGCACTGGTAGACACAAGAACTACACTAAAAGAGTGTTCCAGGCAAAGTGTTCGGTTAACAGCCTGCCTCTCTGTTAGGTGGGTGGCGAGGATCTCTGGGCCAGCACGGCCCTTCCTTGAAAGGAAGTTAGACACTAACAACTTCAATAACGGCAAGGAACACGGCAGCTTTCTACTCCATCTTGCCGTGTGATCCTCCCCGAAGCTTCTTCTCTAGTTAATTAGAGAACCTGCTTCTTTTAAAGTGTCTCCACTTTGCTTTATAACATGCTCACACTTGCTTTCCCGCCTCCCTAAACCCTGATACTCTCATATTCTTCTTACCATTCCCTTCCTTTCCACGGCCCAGGAGCATTTCCCACTTAAAATTTCTGAGCTTCTCAACTCAATGAAGACTTAGAGACCTTTTTAGATTACACACTGAGCTTTCTGCTGGGTACAGTGAACCGACATTAATCGGAAGAATTTAATTTTAAAAGCTGTACATGTGTCCCTGGTTCTGTCACCCAATTGAATGGCCGTGTGCTTATTAAATGAGTTGTGTTGTTTCTTGGTAACTTGTGAAGGGAATACTAAAGGTGAGCTAAAGGTGGTTCATTCATTCATTCAGCAGATATCTGTTGAATGCCTCTGGGTGTGGCCAAATCAGAACCCTGTTGTTGTGTTACCCTCATGAGGCTTATGACCTAGCAAGGAAGACAAATAAGAAAGAACTCTTGTGATGAGTGGTTACAAAAGGGAACTGCACTGAGATTTGTATTTCGGAGCACTTTCCTCACGCAGGTACCTCGATCTATTAACTCATTTAGAGCTCACGAGGACTCTGTAACATACTTCCTCTCTTTTTTTTTTTTTTTT
>NW_016107390.1:5341404-5358954 GCF_001604975.1 Cebus imitator
ATCCTGCCTCAGCCTCCTGAGTAGCTGGGAATACAGGCACGCGCCACCACGCCCAGCTAATTGTTGTATTTTTAGTAGAGACGGGGTTTCACCATGTTAGCCAGGATAGTCTCGATCTCCTGGCCTCGTGATCCACCTACCTCGGCCTCCCAAAGTGCTGGGATTACAGGCGTGAGCCACTGCGCCCGGCTCATACGTCCTCTCTTATTTCATCCCCATTTTATAGAGGAGAAAACCAAGGCACAGGTTTGAAAGGTGTGTACAGGGACACTTAGCCACTAAGTGGCAGAAGCAAGATTCAAACCAGGGAGTCTGATGTCCGGGCCCTCGAGTCTACACCAGGAACTAACTAGAGATGCCTCCGTCGGAGCCTTTCTCTCACCTCCCTCCCTCCTACTGCACTCTCCCTTCCCATCCCGTTAAGTTTATTGGCAGAATCAGGGGCTGAGAAAGGAAGAAACCAGAGGAAATATCAGAGCGTGTCAGGTGCCTGCATGTCCAGCAAGGTGAGCACATGCCACTCTGTACCACCAAGAAGCAGGAAACCCAGGCGGGCCAAGGAATTCCCAGCAGGCGGCATCTCCACATGTTAAGCTGGACCACCCAAACCCTCTCCCTGTGTCCCCATTTTCTGCTCCATCGTCTGCCTTCCCAGTTCCTGGAGTTCACTCTGCTGTCCCACTCAGCTCCGTGATTCTTGCTGACACCTGGAATTGCCTATCCACCTTGTCCTGGTCTCATATATAGTTTAACTGTTACCCATTCCTTCTTCAGAAAAAAGTTCAATGCCACTGTCTTTGTCCTGCAGTGGGGTTTGGCAGGAGCATTGAGATCTGATGGCCACTGATGGAGTTCACAAGATGTGGGCTCCCTAAGCCTGAAGCAGTGCTAAGGAGAACTTAGAAGCTTTAGAGGCACTGAATACAAGGTTGGCTGGAATAAACGTTAAAAAGAAACCCTCTCTCCTTCCCGTCCTCTGAGTTCCGTGATAACTTGAGAAATAAAGAAATGAATTCCTGTCTCATTTGGAATGGAAGACACCTTGTAATTTTATTCTGGAAGAAGAAGAAATATTGAAACTCTTGGTCCTCAAAGGAAGGAACAAATGAGTTAACATTTGGGAGTTTTGTTTAAGTCATGTTAGCTAGTCCTGTCTTGCTGCCTAATGTTTCCTTTTGTTATGAATTTGGCTTGGAATGGAAGTCTTTAAAGTTAAATTTAACCACACCTCCCACATAGAAAGGATTGTTCTTCTACAATGCTGGCTCCTTTTCCACCCCAGGACATTTATTCTGATTTTGTTGGAGGCCACGACTGATTTCCTACTGTCAGTTATTCAGAGACAGAGAGTGTGGGAGGAGACAGAGATGGACACACAAGACAGAGGGGAGTGTTTGCAAACATTGATTCATTTTCTTATTCAGTCTTATTTTTCATGTTTATTGGACCCAAAATCATGGCCAGTTCTGTGCTACTTGCTGGAGATAATGAACAAAGCCAAGCCTCTGATGGACCACTTAGGATCGATCCTTCCCTCCCTCCCTCCCATCCTCCCTCTCTCTCTTTCTCCCTCTGTGCCTGCCACCTCCACTACCCCCAACTCTCTTTCTCTTCCTTTAATCTTTCTTAAAGAAGAATATTGAATAGGGGCCTCATTAGCAATCAGTCTTTTCTGATAGTGACTTATTTCAAGCATTCCCACTTGTAAGGGTAACATCTCTATAGGGTGTTAGAGTCATTCAGATTATTGTGTGATTTTGAGCAGGAGGCAAGGAGAGTCCTAAATTTGAGCTTAAAACCTTGGGTCTCAGCTTACTTGGTATCTGTGGGGAACAGGCAGGCCATTCCCTTCCCCTGAGATTCAGTCCCATGTACCCATCACAAATACCTAACCAAAGAATGAGCTAATTTTCTTTCAGTGACCAAGCTGGAATTAACATGAATAAACTTTTTATTTCTTTTGTTTTGTTTTATTTATTTTTAATTTTACTTCAAGTTCTGGGGTACATGTGCAGATCTTGCAGGATTGTTACATAGGTACACACATGTCATGGTGGTTTGCTGCCACCATCCCCTGTCACCTACATTGGGTGTGTCTCCTAATGTTAGCCCTCCCCAATCCCCCCACCCCCTGCTATCCTTCTCCTAGCCCTCCACCCCCCCCAACAGACCCCAGTGTGTAATGTTCCCCTCCCTGTGTCCATGTGTTCTCATTGTTTAACACCCACTTATGAGTGAAAACATGCAGTGTTTGGTTTTCTGTTTTTATGTCAGTTTGCTGAGAATGATGGTTTCCAGCTTCATCCATGTCCCTGCAACAGGCATGAACTCATCCTTTTTATGGCTGTATAGTATTCCATGTGCCACATTTTCTTTATCCAGTCTATCATTGATGGGCATTTGGGTTGGTTCCAAGTCTTTGCTATTGTGAACAGTGCCACAATGAGCATACGTGTGCATGTGTCTTTATAATAGAATGATTTATAATCATTTGGGTTTATACCCAGTAATGGAATTGCTGGGTCAAATGGAATTTCTATTTCTAGATCCTTGAGTAATTGCTACACTGTCCTCCACAATGGCTGAACTAATTTACACTCCCACCAACAGTGTAAAAGTGTTCTGGCTAGAACTTCCAATACTATATTGAATAGGAATGGTGAGAGAGGGCATCCTTGTCTAGTGCCAGTTTTCAAAGGGAATGCTTCCAGTTTTTGGCCATTCAGTATGATATTGGCTGTGGGTTTGTCATAAATAGCTTTTATTATTTTGAGATACGTTCCATCAATACCTAGTTTATTAAGAGTTTTTAGCATAAAGCGCTGTTGAATTTTGTCAAGGCCTTCTCTGCATCTATTGAGATAATCATGTGGTTTTGTCTTTGGTTCTGTTTATGTGATGGATCACATTTATAGACTTGCGTATGTTGAACCAGCCTTGCATCCCCAGGATGAAGCCTACTTGATCGTGATGGATAAGCTTTTTGATGTGCTGTTGCATTCAGTTTGCCAATATTTTATTGAAGATTTTGCATCGATGAGCCGGAGTCTCCCTCTGTCACCCAGGCTGGAGTGCAGTGGCACAATCTCGGCTCACTGCAACCTCCACCTCCTGGGTTCAAGCAATTCTTCTGCCTCAGCCTCCCCAGTAGCTGGGGATGCAGGTGTGTGCCACCACACCTGGCTAATTTTTTTATTTTTAGTAGAGACAGGGTTTTGCCATGTCCCAGCCTGGTCTCAAACTCCTGACCTCAGGTGATCCTGTCTAGGCTTCTCAAAGAGCTGGGATTATAGGCGTGAGCCACTGCTCCCAGCCAAGCCTTTTATTTCTTAGTTTATTTTATTTTAGATGGAGTCTCGCTCTGTCACACAGGCTGGAGTGCAGTGGTATGATCTCAGCTCACTGCAGCCTCTGCCTCCTGGGTTCAAGTGATCCTTCTGCCTCGGCTTCCTGGATAGCTGGAATTACAGGCACCCACCACCATACTGGGCTCATTTTTGTATTTCCAGTACAGATGGGGTTTCATCATGTTGGCCAGGCTGGTCTTGAACTCCTGACCTCAAACGATCTGCCTCCCTGAGCCTCCCAAAGTGCTAGGATAACAGGTGTGAGCCACTGTACCCAGCCTAAGAATAAGCCTTTTAAAGTACTAAGACTTGATGATTTTTTTCCTTCAATTATATATACTCAAATAGAAAAAAAAATAATGAGAATATATATATTATATTCTAGATTAATATTTTCCTAAATAAGATATATATATCTCCCCAAATTACATAAATATATAATCTTCCCCATTTGTGAATACTATTTAAAAATTTGACCATTTTCTGGAATAATTTGTACTTTTGATGAGAAAGCAAAATATTTTTATCTTCATTATTTGCTGGACATACCAATTATTTTTTCCTCAGACTATTTTCCGGTTTTCACTGTTACGATTAAAATATCTGGTGTAATTCAAATTAACTAATCTTTGCATGTTATTTTTATTTGTTCATTTCCTCTCTGAAAGTGTTTAAAATCTCTGTTCATTTCCAATGTTCTGAAATTTTAGTATGATATGTGTGTGGGCCTTTTTAAATTTTTTGCCAGGGATAGTTGGGCTTTAAAGTTTTTAAACTTAGATCTTTCAGTCCTTGGGAATTTTACTTTATTATTTGTAATTTCTTCTTCTGTGATTTTGATTCTCTCTAGAACTACCACAATTAGATTTTGAATATCTTAGTCAAGCCCTCTCATTATTTTGCTTACATTTGTCATCTTTTTTTTCTTATTTTTAAAGAGATCGCTTTTATTCCCTCTGAGCCTTTGAGATATTAGTGCCCCTGGATATATCTTTCTTGCATCAGCTTTTAGTCATTTCAGTTTCTTTATTTTCACTCTGTTTATAAGTAAATTACTCCTTTTAAACATGCAGGGTATTATTTCAGCATTCAGTTCTGCCAATTCTTGTATTAGATTTCCTCTACTGAATTATTGTTTTGGATTTTTAAAAACTTCTAAGTGCATTGCCTTATCTTTAGATTATTGTCTTGAAACATCTTTGCAAATGTCCTAAAGAATTCTTGTGTCTTCCATTTTACCTAACTCAATAGTAGCCATATCTTTTCTTTAGCTGGTAAGCCTCCTCTAAGCTGTCGATGTATTAGATGAGGTGTCATGCAACAATATAAGTAGGTTTATCATCTCCGAGTCATGGCAGATTGGGCTGTGGAATCTTCTGGCACTATTGGACAGCAAATGGTAAGGTAAAGAGAATAAGGTTGGCTTTTCCAAGAAAGCAAAACTCCTCCAAAGCTACTGAATCCCTGTCCTCCCGGCCCTGCAACTGTGCTGGGCTCTAAGAGGCTGCCTTCTTTCAGTGAGCACGGGCACCAACACAGATGCCCCCGGAGTACTCTTCATTCCCGACTGTCCTCCTCCATGGCCATATAGATAGCCAGGTGACTCCAACAGGGAGGAGGAAGAGGGAGGAAGCCGTAGCGTGTGCCCAAGCGGCTACCAATGACTTTACCTTATTATTTTTTGATATAACTGAGCCGCTGTAGATAATGTTCCTGCTGACTCATTTTAGGTGTAGAATTACTAAATTGTGTGCATAATTTAGGCAATATTACTTAAGTAAATTTCATTTTTAAGTAGGTTTATTAAAGTACAGTCTTTATTTTTAAGCTTAATTGTTTCTGGAAGCAAACATTCCTATAGATAGCTTAACTGTTGGACTAGAAGTTTACAAACGTAGTCAAAGCACAGTATTTCCCAAGAAGCAGAATATCCTAATCATAAGACAAAAACATGAGAGGGAAGACACGACTCCTAGAAACTACCCCTACGGGTTCAAAGTTCTAGACTAAAAACCAAGAATCAAAGGCAACCTGTGAGAAATTCTACAACATAGTTTTGACAGTATTTGAATAGGTATGTTAAAATTAAAAGTGCATTGTGCTCTTAAGATTCTTTTTATTTTTATAACTGGAAGACCTAATTGATTATCTTAAAAGTTTCCTGACTCTCGCTTACTGAATTATTTGAAAACGACATGTCATGACAGACAATTTTCACCCTTTCGTGTTTCCCCTTTAGCCTTCTAGCCAATGAATTCTAAAATGTTGGTAATTAAATTGATTGAACTGTACTGGTTAATAAAAATTAAAGCCCCCAAGAATGGGCAAACTATAATTTTTTCATTGTTCACACAAATTAATATATTCAGAAGAAGAGATTGATGGATCAGATAAATTTCTGCTGCAAACCTTGCTTTCAGGGAACAGGTGAAAACCTTTCCAGAAATCTATAATTATTCATAGTGCTATGTTTCCCTTTGATATATGCTTGAGGCTCATTAGCATTCTTTTCAAAAGCGAGTGATTAATTTCTATAATGCTATTAGGAATGCATACATATGGGATAAATTATAGTTTAGATATAAGATAAGGTTAAATACTGAATTTAAGTAGTGGTTGCATTACAGGAAAGTGGTAGAGATACGGGATTAAGCATAAACACACAGCTTTAATGCAGGGCTTCTCACCCTTGAAGCTGTCAGCATTTTGAGCTGAAATATTTGCTGTTTGGGAGCCTGTCCTGCGCATTGTAGGATGTTTTGCAACATCTCTGGCCCCTACTCACTAAATCCTAATAGCAGCCCCTGACATTTGCGACAAACAAAAATGTCTCCAGATATTGCTTCATGTCCCCTGGGGATGGGGCAGTGGGTGGGTTGGGGAACTGAATGAACCCTAATTGAGAAACACAGCTTTAATAGTACATTTTGGTAAGGTTCTAGTTTTTAGTAAGGTGGAAGGTTCACAAGTATCCATTTTATTATGTCTCATAATCTACTTATACGTTACATACATTCTTTTGCAGGTCTGTGTGTTATGTCATCAAACACATTAACGCTGCTGATAGTATGCTTCTAAAACGAGGCTTCCTGGAAATGAACTTGGAGATAATTTCTGTTTAATTTTCATCATGGGGATCCATGGGAAAGGTGGAACTTTATTTTCTACGTTTTAACCACAGTGTACTAGTGTGTTTTCTTTTGTGTCATGATGATGAGTATTTTGACAGGATGTTTATTTTAAATCTTCAGCATTTGAATCACTTACTCATGCAACTTGTGCCACAAGCTCTTTGCTAAAAATTGCTTGAGTTTTTAGGCCACAACTAAACAGTTCTAGTCTAATATTAAAAGCACACATATAAAGGTTGAGGGACTTCAAAAATTATGTGCAAAATAAAGTACAGTATTATCTGGTTAATACCATAAGAATAGCTTAGGAAAGAAAGAAAGTCCATCTGAAACCAGCTTAAGTGACAATTAATTTATGCTAAAGATTTAGAGGAACTCACAGAAAGTCATGGAACTGGTTTGAGGGAGTGGGGGTGGTCTCCCCCCCATTTTCTCATTCATCATTTCTCTCTCTTGCAAGGACAGTGTCTTTTTCAAACTCTGGCTTGTTCTCTCCTGGTACTCTGCTCCCCTTCCTTTCCTCCTTCCCTTCCCCTTCCTCTTCCTCTGTCTTCCTCCCTCCCCCCCTCTCTCCCTCTCTTTCTCCGCCTCCCTCCCTCCCTTCCTCCCTCCCTCCCTCCCTCCTTCTCCCCTTCTCTGAAGCTTGGCTTCTCTTATCTTTCTTTTGTGTAGACTTGGACAGTCATGTCAACCTCTGTATGTGTATGACTCCCCAACACAGCTTCTTTTAAGTAACTTACTTTGTGGCTCAATTTTGAATTCCCAAAAGAAGAAATTTGGTTGGCTCAGCTTAGATCAGTGTCTACATTTGGTCCGATCAGCTGTGACCAAATAGAGACTAAATGTTTTCACATGGGACCGACGCTTTCCCATTCTGTGTCCTGTGGGTGCGTCAGGTACTATTAAAAGAAGGTGTTGGCAGGGGAAAAAATGATGCACATATAAACTACACATGACATCAACTCACAAATGCCCTGTGAAGATTTTGTTTCCCCTTCATGAGAGAGACAAAAAGAGAATTGCTAGATATATGAAGACAGATCTAGATTACATCAATTCAAGCGTAGGTAGAATTGAACTTTCCTTATCTTCACTGGAATTAAATTGTTCAACTAGCTGTCTCCTTCAGGTTGCTCATTTCCTCCCATCTTCCTTATGTGTAAGTGTAACGTGCAAATGTGAACACGCCAGTGTTAAACCTCTTCAGAATCTAAGATTCCATTTTGATAACACTAGTTCTGAAACTAGCTTTAAGCTAGAAACTAGTGTTTAACCTAGAGATACCAACAAGCTTCTGGAGAAGATTTGGAATGGAAGTGATAATAAGTAATTCTTCAGCAATTTTAGATGGGAATGAGTATCCTGGGGTGATGAATTAGCCACTCCTGCTCAGCAAGCATCTGATAGTATCTGTGAGTTGTTTCTGATCAAAATATGAGTCCAGGAATTTTTAAGTTGATCATAAAGGAGTAGAATCACAAACACAGTCACATCCTAAAAAGCATGTGACAAACATACATCAAAGGATGGTCCCTACAGATCTGTACTGTAGAAAATTGGCAGTGGCGTTTAGCCCTACCCATGTGATATCTCCTCACATAAAGAACAGTGAAGAGAGCCGGGTTCGATGGCTCACACCTGTAATTCCAGCACTTTGAGAGGCTGAGGCAGGCGGATTGCCTAAGCTCAGGAGTTCAAGACCAGCCTGGGCAACACGGTGAAACTTCATTTCTACTAAAATACAAAAAATTAGCAGGATGTGGTGGCATGTACCTCCCAGTTACTCAGGAGGCTAAGGCAGGAGAATTGCTTGAACCTGGGAGACAGAGGTTGCAGTGAGATCGCTCCACTGCACTCCAGCCTGGATGACAGAATGAAACTCTGTCTCTAAAGAAAGAACAGTGGAGAGGCCGAGTGTGGTGGTGTGGTGGCTTATGCCTATAGTCCCAGCTGCTTATGAGGCTATGGCTGGAGGATCACTTGAGCCTGGGCAACATAATGAGACCCATCTCTTAAAAAAATTAAAACAGTGAGGGACTCTGAAATCTGATTATAAGGCAAACATTAGTGTACTGAAAAAGACTAACCTACAGATGAACTAGTTACTAACTCTACCACATGGGATTTGGAACAGATCTATGATAAGCAATTAAGTTTAATGCTAGAAAGTCTTGCTAGAGGAAGGCTCTCAAGAATATATCCATTTTAAGATGTGCGTACATACAGTCAACTTGATTCTTCAAAGTAGCAACATTAATTCCCAATTCATCATGGCATTATACTGTTTTATTTTAAAAACTTTTTATTTAATAACTTTTTAGTTAACATTTTCATTTTCTCTATTAAATTTTCACACAGAATTATTTGCATTGAAATGTACAAAACAAAGTATAATATTTTGGTTACTACTATAAGAAAAATTCAGTAAAGAAACAGAACCCCTCCAAAACTAGGAACATTATCTATTAAGTTTCAATGAAGCATCTCTGTTAAAGCTCAAAGGAGTTGTAATGGGTAGTTTGAAGTTTCCTGACTTTTAACATTTGACTTCCCAAAAAGCGTGTAAAACCTAGAGATTAGCCATATCACTCTATCTTGATTAGTATGACCAACTGGGACCTGACTTTTCACACCATCAGTTAGCATTTTTGTAGTTTAACATTTCTAGTTCTGAACCTTAGCCTTGTTGTTTAAGATTTAGTTAGGACTGCCTGGCTAGCAGAAGAGTATTTTATAAAGCAATAATAGAAACAAGTATATACTCTTGAGTTACCACTTTTGGTTTTGGCATCAAAAAACATTATTTTTGAGTCACCAATAATGCCTGTTCATTATAAGTTAAACAACTAGAGTGCTGGGCTGAAAACAGGAGGATCTGTGGAGATCTGGACTCATCACCAGCAGCTGTGCCCAGCCATGAGGCAGTGGTCCTGACATGTCACCTGGTGATGTATGCGTCTCTCGGTTGACATCCTGAGGTCTCTGGGCAATGAGTCACGGGGCTGCACACAGAGAAACTGACAATATTTTTTTTCCTGTTAGAAAAGAAATCTATAAAAGCAAAAATTGGTTAATCATACTTAATATACTTTCAAAGCTGTCTTCAAAATACGTTTAATTAAATCAAGCCAGACTTAAAGATATTTTCTGATCCTAGAAGTCTATAATATTTAAAGGGAAAACTTCATGTAAATGTAGCACCATGTTCTGGCAAGGCTACAGAATGATTTAGACTAACAGCTATTGCTGGTGGGAATGCAAACTGGTGCCGACGCTTCGGGTAAACAGGTTGGCAGTTTCTTATAAAGTTAAACATATATTTACCATATGACTAAGCAGTCTCACTCCTAGGTATTTACCCAAGTGAGATGAAAGCTACATTCTCACAGAAACTGTATGTATGAGTGTTTGCGGCAGCTTTGTTTGTCTCACCAGCAAGCAGAAACTACCCAAATGTTTCTCGACTGGAGAATGGATAAACAAACTGTGGTGCATTCCACACAATGAAATATCCCCCGACAGCAAAGAGAAACAAACCACTGTTCCACGTGAATGGGTCTCACATGCGTTATGCTAAGTGAGAGGCAGGATTCAAAGGGCTACATACTCCATGACTCGATTTGTATGACCTTCTTACAAAAGCAAAACTATAGGCACAAAAAAACAGATGAGTAGTTGCCAAGGACTGGGGTTTGAAGAGGAAGTCACTGCAAAAGAAGCCTGGGGGTGATGACACTGTCCTGGATTCCGATGGTCGTGGTGGTCACACAACTGTCTTTCCAAACTCTAAGAACTCTATGCCCGAAAGAGTGAATTTTACTATGAGCAAAGTGTACCTTAATATAAATGGAAAATAATTTTCTTAAAACCTGTGGTTTTCTAATGATATTGGATTTAGAAACTGTCACTCACCTAAATATTAGTTTTGAACGTATAAACTATTTAGTAACGCAAAGCCTTTGTTAGCTCTGAATAATCCCACCTAGAATTTTAGAAAAGACTTCCTGTGAGCTGGTGATTCCCGTGGAGAAAATAAAACCAGTAATAGGACAAAAAGGGGCTGGTTTTCAGCATTCTTTTGCATGTGGATACTAAGCTTGAGTAATCTCTGTGAATACTGATGAGCTGCTCTCATAAATTACTCCATATTTCTTACACACAGCTCTCGCTGTCATTTTAACATAGTAACTCTTTAATATGTAGGATCCCTGTCTTCTGGGTCATAAAAATAAGTGTTCCTGTTAGTGCTTACAAAATTGTGTCATTCTATACATTTTTTAAGAGTATGTGGCACGTTGTGGAAAAAAAAAAAAAAAAAGGCCTAAAATTATTTGAGAAGTAGAAACTAAAGTCATCTCTCCTATAAAAATTAGTCAGATTTTTATGTCAATGGAAATAATTTGATTTATTATTATATATTGTCTGCATTTGCATAAATGTAATGCATGAAAAACAGAAAAATTGCTCTGCCCTTTTATCTAAATCTTCAGGCCTGTACTGCATGTGACTGCCTTTGCTAATCGCAATTCTAACACAACACTATAAAATTAACTCAAATTTAGGTGATGCACGTAAATGCAGTAAGTGGTATATTATATGCTTTTTAATCATTAAATTTGTTTTGTAGTCAACATTGTATTTTAACCATCACTTCCTAATACATATTACAAAAAGACCCAACAGGATGAAGATAATTTCTATAACCAATGAACAAACATATTCTAAAAGTGATGTAAATATAAATTCTCTTAAGTAAAATATTG
Organism: Cebus imitator; assembly: GCF_001604975.1. Classification (NCBI taxonomy): domain Eukaryota; kingdom Metazoa; phylum Chordata; class Mammalia; order Primates; family Cebidae; genus Cebus; species Cebus imitator. The sequence goes on from NW_016107390.1 coordinate 5,352,646, forward strand.
AATAAACTGAGGGAGACATAACTATATATATATATATCTCCAGATATTAATAAAGATAAAAACATATCTTCAGAGATAGATGGAGCATAATATTTAGATAGAAAAACAAATAGATGATTTGTAATGGAGAAGTGATAGTCCATGAACCATATGCAAAAAAAAAAAAATGTGTTTTCAGATGTATCATCAAATATTTTCAGTGGGTTTTCTTTCCCCACATGCATGAATTTATTGTGTACTAAAATAGGAAAAATGAGGTGACCTTCACTAGACACCAAATCTGCCAGCCTTGATCTTGGACTTCACAGCCTCCAGAACTCTGAGGAATACATTTCTGTTGTGTGTGATGTTTAGTAATAGCAGCCCAAATGGACTAATACAGTATTTTATGCTATATGAGGCTGTTGTAACATAGCTAACTTGGCACTGGGCACACAGGTATTCAATAAATGGGAATTACTAGCATTACATATAGCTTGAGCTCTCCACACAGCTCTGTGGGCTTTTGACAGGGATCCCTGGCCCTGGGCTGACTGTGAGGCAATTTCCTGTCTTTCCTGCTCTCGGCCTTCACTTGGGCTTCGTTGATACAGCAGCAAGGACTCTGCCTTCCAATCTCTCAGCTCCTCGTTGCCTCTCCTGTCTGAGCAGCAGAACTGGAGCAGATCCTGATTACGTTAAAGATGGCACGGCTGTGCTCCAAATGTTTGTATCTCCCCAGATTTGCGTGTTGAAATCCTAACCCCCAGGGTGATGATGGTATTAGGAGGGAGGGATTTGGCAGGTGACTAGGTTATGAAAGCAGCAAAACCCTCATGAATGCGATTAGTGCCCTTAGAAGAAATCAGAGAGAGGCCGTCATATTTTTCACCACGTGAGGCCACAATGAGGAGGCACAATCTGTGAAACAGAAAGCTGACCTTCACTAGACACCGAATCTGCCAGTGCCTCGATCCTGGGCTTCACAGCCTCCAGCACTCCAAGGAATACATTTCTATCTGCTTGGTGATCACAGCCCAAAGGGTCTCAGGCAATATTTTCATATGCTTGAATTTGAATCAGTCACTTGAGGTCTTTTATCCCTGATTTTACATAGCGCAGCATCTGGTATATATTAGGTATTCAATCAAGGTTTGTGGAAGGAATGACACTATTCCTTTGTAAAAATAATTTTAGGCATCGGTAAATAGCTGCAGAGGCTTTGGCTGGAGAGATACACGTGACCCATCATCTCTGAGGTCAAACTCTTTAAGCTAAATTGCAAAATAACATGGTACTTTTAGGGCAGTGTAGATGGGGTGTGGGATGGAGAGGTACAAAAGGACAGTCCCCAGTGGACTCTTCAGATAGACTCAGTGCTGCCTGTGTGACAACAGGTGAGGACTCTGAGAACTAATAAACAGTCTGATGCAGGATGGCAACTGGTCATGCGGCCGAGTTTCAGACACAGTGTGCCCCACCAGGAGATGAGGGGTCACAGAGGGGTCAAGTAGTCACCAGGCAGAGTAAGAAAGCAGGTGAAGACTTGACAAGGTGCATGCTGAAGTGGAATCTGAGGCAAGCACCAAGGTCACCTTCATTCTCTTCCTCCCAGAGACAGGAGAGAATGCTTCGCTCAGTGCTGGCTGGTTTATTGCTGTCGAAAAGCATGGCCAGTGAAAGTAACCGGGGTCTCTGTTATGGGTTGAATTGTGTCCCCCAGAGAGATATATAAAAGATGTAATCCCCAGAACTGCGGAGTGTGACCTTACTTGGAAATGGGGATTTTACAGATGTAATTAGTTAATTACCGTAGTGGAGGTGGGTCCTTCATCCAACTTGAGCAGTGTCCTGATCAGAAAAGAAAGCAGGTGCAGGGAGAAGGTGCCATGGGACAAGGGAGGCAGAATGTGAGGGCTGCAGTTGCAAGTCAAGAACCCCCAGAGATGAATGGGCACCACCAGAGGAGGCAAGGAAGGTTGCTTCCCTACATGTCCCAGAGGAAGTTTGGCCCTGCTGATACCTTTGTTTTGGACTTCTAGCCTCCAAAACTGAGAATAGGTTTCTGCTGTTTTAAGTCATCCAGTCTAGGATACTTTGTTATGGCAGACTTAGGGAACTCATCCAGTCTCTAAGGACAAATGCTCTGTTTATCTAACGAGGAGCCCTGGCAGCTGTCTGTGGGGCCAACCACACCTCCATGCAGATTCGGGTGTCCCCATACCTGCCGTGGTATCTACCCATTTTGGACATTCAGATTCTGCCATACCCAACAGTTCCTCCTCTAGGATCTGCAGCTCTTTTTTAGATGCTACTATTCCAGGATGGCTGGAGGCAGAGAAAGATGTGCCCGTCACTTGTAAGATAAAGAAACTGCTCTACCCTCAGGGAAAATCTGCCTGGGTGCTGGCTTTCCCTGAGAGATTCTCTCCCAACCTTATGACATCTCTTTTCAGCCTCCTGCCACAAGGAAGCTAGATGCATCATTTACATTTTTCTAAGAGTTAAGCATTAAGTTCATACTGTAAATTGCTCTCCTTCCTTTCTGATACCTTGACATGCATCTCCACACAGTCTTCTGTGTGCCTCTGGTAATGAAGGCTCTCACAGTGAAGTGCGCCCTGGAATATATAGTCTTCATTCATAGTGAATATCTGAAGACAGAATAGCTTAGTTCACTAACTATGTGCATATAGGTCTGTTCTTTTAAAGAGGAGAGACCTTTAGCAGAAATTTATTTAAATGCCCTTGCATTAAATGGACTGTGTGTTCCTTTTGAGAAATTTGTGAATGCATTTTAAGCAGCAATACATAAAGGCTTGACACTGGATCCTAAAGCCTAAAATAATTGGTCACATTCAGCTCTTCAAATATATTTTTGGTGTTAACAATGCTCTGAGTGATTTAGTTGACCATTCAGGTTTGCACTTCAGTAAAGCTTGAAAAATCATTGCTTAAATTAAGAACTATCAGATACCTGTAATCTTAGCACTTTGGAAGGCTGAGGTGGGCAGATCACCTGAGCTCAGGAGCTCGAGACCAGCCTAGCCAACATGATAAAACCCCATCTCTACTAAAAGCACAAGAATTAGCTGAGTGGGGTGGCGTGTGCCTGTAATCACAGCTACTCAGGAGGCTGAGGCAGGAGAATCACTTGAACCTGGGAGGTGGAGGTTGCAGTGAGCTGAGGTCGTACTTTAGCCTGGGCGACAGAGCAAGACTCTGTCTCAAAATAAAGAACTATCAGATAAAGACCAAGAAGAGACCAAACCCAAATTAAATAATAAATGGAAGAAATGAAGAAGTAAAGGCAAGTGAAAGGGTTACAGGATGAATAATGCATAGAAAGCATAATAAGGCCAATGTGTTATTGAGGAGAGCTGTGATACTGAACAAGACTGATCCTGCAAACTGTATTAAAATTACTCGAAGAGAAAACTGCATATGGTGTACCTGTCTCACCATCCAGATGGTAAGTGATGGAGCCAGGATTTCAATACAGATCTGTCTGACTTGAGAAGCCATAGTCTTGTCACTATATACAAAACTTCCTCTGCCATAGGCATAGGAAAAGGCATTTCTTTTTTCTTTTTTTTTTTTTTTTTAATGTTCTTTGTTTTAGGGAACAAAATAGTACCTTGGGGACCTTCTTTCCACCAAACTCACGTAAATATTTAGCTTTCCTAAATGTCAATTGGGACAAATGGAGAACCATGAGTATTGCTGCTGGTGGGTGACTGACAGCCCTGGCAGGGCCTTGACGCAGAGGCTGACCAGGCTCTCCTTGAACTCCTAGGAGCCGAGGTGACGTACATGAACATGACCGCTTACAACAAAGGCCGGCTACAGTCCTCCTTCTGGATCGTGGACAAACAACATGTATATATCGGCAGTGCAGGTTTGGACTGGCAATCCCTGGGACAGGTAATCTTTCTGTGTTATATAAACTCAGAGTTCTGTCATCCTCAAAGCTACCACCTCCATAAAGCAAGCTACTGTAGATAAGGATCCTAAAACCTACAGCGTTTATTATTTTTAACTGTGTAGTTTTAAGAGGCTCACCTTCCTTTTGTGTGAAAGGATAAACCTTTCCTTGTCAGAATCATCTTACAAAAAAAAGTAAAAACCGCTATTGCTTCAATGCTTTTGTAATTCATAGGCTGCTCCAGTATTCCTGAGAGCAGGTTGCTATGTAATTTACATTGCCCAGACCTATATTTTCAGGATGATATTGCATAAGCTATTAGACAGAGGGAAACACACAAATTCAGTATGGAATAATGTCTTAGGATAGCATTCATTTGAGTTATTTCTTTAATAAATCTCAAGATGAAGATGTTATCATCTTTCTCTTAACAAATGATTAACTTCAAGTATCTTGAAAATACATTTTCACAGACTTAGGATTTTTATGCATGTATTTGTGTCAGAGGCAATCTGCAGAGGATTACAAAATCACCATCTTTCCTTTGATCATCCAGTGGCAGGAGGTTCCTGGTCACCGGATTCTTAGGAAGACTTGCTGACCTTCTCAGAACATCTTAAATCAACACTCTCTCCTCCTCTTCCTCTCCACACCTACACACAGATATTGTCTCCCCCCCGGCCCTCTATTTCTCCACAGCTCTCAAAATTTGGGATCACACTATTATACCTAATCATCCGTCTTAAATCAGTGTTTCTTTCTGTTGTGCTTAACTATGTGGAATTTTTCTTGGTCCACCTCAATGTGACATGAAGCATTGCTTAGCAGGACTCATGCATTAGAACAGATTTTAATTGAACAAAGTTGAGGCTAACAATTACATGAAGAATTATAATACATTTTCCAAGAGTTAAACTTATGTTATCAGCTTTATATTTTGTAAAGTTTTTTAGTGAAATCAATGACTATTGCTATCAATTATTACCTTATATCTATGGTAAGTAGAAGAAATAATAACAAGTTTCAAAAAATTGAGGCTTTCTCTGTGCTAGGCATTTTTCTAAGCATGTAAAGAGTATAATCGCATTTCATTTTCACAATAACTCTTTCTTGGAAATACTACTCTTATCATTTATCTTGCAAAGGAAGAAGCTGAGACACAGGTAAGTAACTTACTCAAGAGCACCTTTCAGGAAACAGCAAAGCCGGAACTCAAACCCAAGCCATGTAGCTCCAAACCCCTAGTTCTTATTTCACTAGCCTTTTAAAATAAATACATTTAGGAAAAAATCGTTATCTTTCATGATCTTGCTGGGATGCTAAGTTATAGATTTTCTCTCTTGCCCTTTTATTTAAGAAAATCTAACAGGAAAATTCATCAAGAAACTTTTCACTCGCTGGAATCTTTCCAGTTGCAAATCCATGATGATGTGGTGGTCATGGAATGCCAGCTACTCTTGCTCGATGTTTGAGCTCTGCAAACTCACTGATCTCTGGGTTGAACTTCAAAAACTATAAAGTCAGTGTGTGTTTTCTTTTGTAGACAAACATCAAAGATATTTCAGGCTTAGTTCCGGACCACTGCAATAAAGCAAGGCAGACCATGTTTTTGGTTTCCCAGTGCATATAGAAGTGACCTTTACACTATAGTATCGTCTGCTAAGTGTGCAATAGCACTATGTAAAAAAATGTGCATACTTTAATTTGAGAATACTTTATTGCTAGAAAATAGCAGTCATCTGAGCCTTCAGATGTAGATGTAAGATTTTTGCTGGTGGAGGGATTTGCCTCGATGTTGGTGGCTGCCTGCTGACTGACCAGGGTGGCGACTGCTAAAGGCTAGGGTGGCTATGGCAATCTCTTAAAATGAGACAACAATGGAGTTGGCCGCATCAACTGACCTCCTTTCATGAAAGATTTCTCTGTAGTATTGTTGCTGTTTGAAAGCGTTTTACCCACAGTAAAACTTCTTTCAAAATTGGAGTCAATCCTTTCAAACCCTTCCACTGCTTTATCAACTAAGTTTATATAATATTCTAAATCCTTTTTGTTTCAACAATGTTCACAGCATATTCACCAGGAATAGATTTCATCTCAAGTAACCACTTTCTTTGCTCATTCATCAGAAGCAACTCCTCATACATTCAAGTTTTATCCTGAGATTGCAGCAATTCAGCCACATCTTTAGGCTCCACTTCTAATTCTAGTTCTCTTGTTCTTTCCATCACATCTGCAGTGCCTTCCTGAACTGAAGTCTTAAACCCTTCAGAGTCATCCATGAGGGTTAGAATCTACTCCTTCCAAACTCCTGTTATTCCAAACTCCCATTAATGTTAATATATTGACCTTCTCCCATGAAGTGTGTGTGTGTGTCTGTGTGTGTGTCTGTCTGTGTGTGTGTGTGT
>NW_016107390.1:5359039-5389117 GCF_001604975.1 Cebus imitator
TGTGTGTGTGTGTGTGTGTGTGTGTGTGTGTGTGTGTGTGTGTCTGAGATGGAGTTTTGGAGTTTTACTCTTATCTCCCAGACTGGAATGCAATGGCGTGATCTCTGCTCACTGCAAACTCTGCCTCCCAGGTTCAAGCAATTCTCCTGCCTCAGCTTCCTGAGTAGCTGGGATTACAGGCGTGCACCACCAAGCCCAGATAATTTTTGTGTTTTTAGTAGAAATGGCCATGTTGGCCAGGCTGGTGGTGATCTACCCACCTCAGCCTCCCAAAGTGCTGGGATTATAAGCATGGGCCACCACGCCCAGCCGGCAAATGTACTTAATGGTACCTAGAATGGTGAATCCTTTCCAGAAGATTTTCAAATTACTTTTCCCAGATCTATCAGAGGAATAGCTATCTATGGTAGCTATCTAGCCTTCGAAAAGACTTGAAAGTAGAAATTACTCCTTGATCCTGGGCTGCAGAATGAATGTTGTATTATCAGGCATGTAGACAACATTCATCTCCTTGCCCATCTTCATCAGAGCTTTTGGGTGAACAGGTGCATTGTCAATGAGCGGTAATATTTGTAAAGGAATCTTTCTTTCTGAGCAGTGGGTCTCAACAGCAGGCTTAAAATATTCAGTAATCCATGATGTATTCAGCAGTTCTATCATCCCAGCTTTGTTCCATTTATACAGCACAGGCAGAGTTAATTTAGCATAATTCTTAAGGGTCCCGTGATTTTTATAAGAGTAGATGTGCACTGATTCCAACTTAAAATCACCAGCTTCATCAGCACCTAGTTGTCAGCGTGTCCTATCAAACTTTGAAGCTAAGCATTGAATTGTCTCCTTTCTAGCTATGAAAGTCCTCAATGGCATCTTCTTCTAATAGAAGGTTGTTTTTTCTACATTAAAAATCTGTCGTTTAGTGTAGCCAGGTTCATCAATGATCTCAGCTAGGTCTCCTAGATAACTTACTGCAGCCTCTCCATCATCACTTGCTGCTTCACCTTGCACTTCTATGTTACAGAATGGTTTCGTACCTTAAACCTCAAAAACCACCGGGCGCATTGCCTCATGCCTGTAATCCCAGCACTTTGGGAGGCCAAGGCGGGTGGATCACGAGGTCAAGAGATCAAGACCATTCTGGTCAACATGGTGAAACCCCGTCTCTACTAAAAATACAAAAATTAGCTGGGCATGGTGGTGTGTGCCTGTAGTCCCAGTTACTTGGGAGGCTGAGGCGGGAGAATTGCTTGAACCCAGGAGGCAGAGGTTGCAGTGAGCTGAGATCGCGCCATTGCACTCCAGCCTGGGTAACAAGAGTGAAACTCCGTCTCAAAAAAAAAAAAAAAAAACCTCATAAACCAACCTCTGCTCGCTTCCAGCTTTTCTTCTGCGGCTTTTTTACCTCTCTGAGCCTCCACAGAGTGTAAGAGGGTAAGGGCCTTGCTCTAAGTTAGACTTTGGCTGAAGGGAATGTTGTGGCTGGTTACATCGTCTATCCAGACCACTCAGACTTTCTCATGTTAGCAAGAAAGCTGTTTTGTTTCTTAACATTAGTGTATTCACTAGAGTCGCACTTTTAATTTTCTTCAAGAACTTCTCCTTTGTATTCATAACTTGGAAAACTGTTCGGCATATCTTGGCTTTCTATGTGCCTTTTTCACTGAGGCTCATCACTAGTAGCTTTTGATTTAAACTGAGAGATGTAGTGGGGCGTGGTGGCTCATGCCTGTAATTCCAGCACTTTGGGAGGCTGAGGCGGGTGGATCACTTGAGGTCAGGAGTTCAAGACCAGCCGGGCCAACATAGTAAAACCCTATCTCTACTAAAAATACAAAAATTAGGTGGACATGGTGGTGGGTGCCTTAATCCTAGCTACTCAGGAGGCTGAGGCAGGACACTTGCTTGAACCTGGGAGGCAGAGGTTGCAGTGAGCCAAGATTGCGCCACTGCACTCAACTGAGTGACAGAGTGAGACTCCATCTCAAAAACAAACAAAAACCCACAAAACTGAGAGATATACAAATCTTCCTTTCACTTGAAACTTAGAGGCCAATTGTAGGGTTATCAGTTGGCCTGATTTCAATATTGTTGTCTCAGGGAATTGGAAGACCGAGGAGAGAGAGAGAGACAAAGAAACAGCTGGTCTACAGGGCAGTCAGAACACACGCAGCATTTATGGATTACGTTCTCCAACTTAGATGGCTGCAGTTTGTGGTGTCCCAAAACAATTAACATAGTAACATCAAAGATAACTGATCACGGATGACCATAACAGATATAATAATAATGAAAATGTTTGAAATATGAGAATCACCCAAATGTGGCATAGAAACATGAAGTGAGCACATGCCATTGGGCAAATGAACTTAATAGACTTGCTCGAGGCAGAGTTGCCACAGACCTTCAATTTGTTAAAAACACAGTAAAGCATGTGCACCAACACAAGGCATGCCTCTATACTCCTCACCTCGCATCAGGCGCTCCCCTAGAATTCTTGGCTGCAGGGAGTCCTGTGGGAAGAAAGAGAACACCACCCCAGGCTTTCCACACAGGGGTTTGGATTTGTGCATGATATTCAAGAGCTCCTAAAACCACCACGGAGGGAATAAAAAGTACCATGCTAACGGAGCAAATAAAAGACTAACCAGCATGCAAAGCTGAAAGAAAAGGGCACAGCAGCCTCCAAACTGTGGGGCTCTGGAGGCGGGATGCTGAAATAGGAGAAGCCAGGAAGGAAAACGTGAAAATCATGTTTTTAGAAAAAGTCACATTGACACTTTTTTCAAACAAATCCTCTTAAAATTAGCCTGAAGTTGAAGGTGGGGTTTGATAGGTTTGTTGGTCACAAGAATCTGGCATCTCTGGGGAGGAGAGAGTTTCAGAGTGTGCATTTGAGCATAATTAGAACAAACAGGCATAGGCCTATTTAAACTTCATCAATGTTTATTTTCATCTTAGTCTATATTATAAAAGAACTAAAAGGTTTATATGAAAACAGGACAGATCTTGGGGTACAGGAGCACAGGGGTGGGATGATGCTTGCGATCAACTCAGAAGTGACCCTGCACCTTAGCAACCTGCCCAGGCCTTCTCCTGTAACTTGGACAGGGAGAACAAACAGACCAGCCAGCCCAGGATCTGCTTGTTATCTGGAATCACTGATGCATCTAATCTTAGAACCAGAAATTATATCACAGAATAACCAACATAGTATTTTCCAAGATGTGTTTTATGAAATGAGGTTTAAGTGAGATCGTCATGTCATCACTTGAGAAAGGGAGGCTATGCTGCTCAAGACTGAGACCCTATGGGTTTAATTTAAGTGGGTTTCTTTGTCATGGGACTTCTCAGAGCCTATAGCGTGCTAACGTGCTTTGTGACTCTAAGAGGGTGGAGAATATGCAGCATTCATCAAACCTGGTTGACTATGAAATCCTTTCATGATTTTTTTTTTTTGAGGCGGAGTCTCGCTTTGTCACCCAGGCTGGAGAGCATTGGCATGATCTCAGCTCACTGCAGCCTCTGCCTCCTGGGTTGAAGTGATTCTCCTGCCTCAGCCTCCCGAGTAGCTGGGACTACAGGTACGCACCACCACGCTCAGCTGATTCTTTTATTTTTAGTAGTGACGGGGTTTCACCATGTTGGCCAGCATGGTCTTGATCTCCTGACCTCATTATCTGCCTGCCTTGGCCTCCCAAAGTGCTGGGATTAGAGCCATGAGCCACAGCACCTAGCCTCATAATTTTATGCATCAAGCATTCCTTGAAGCCTACATATTTTCAGAAATGCTGGTCTGAGCCAATCCCTCCCTGTTCACAGATGCGAAGACTGAGGTAGGGATGGGGAACAGGAATAAGTCACTTCCCTGCAGCCCCTCCTCTCTTTATGTCAGCATCAGGACTCTCGGGTCTCGAACTCTCAGGGTAGTGCTCTTTTCATGCCAACATGCTGCCTTGAGAAAAATATCTGATTCAAAAGCTGGTAATTTTAGGGTTCTGTCTCCTCAGCAACAATACAACTAGACAGTTGGCAAGCCAGGGCTTGATCTCATGTGGTAAAGGTAACACATATTTATTGCACATTTACCATAGGTAGAGAACTGCACTAGTTATGGTGGAGGATTTGGAAACAAAATGACAAAAGCCCACAAAAAGTTTACCATTCAGTTTGAAAAACAAAATCTTCAAGCACTCTTTAAAGTGAACATCACCGTGCAAGAAAGGTGCCCAGCAGAAGCAGTGACATAATTTGGGGGACCCAGTAGAAAATGAAAAAAAAAATGAGATCACCTGTTTAAAAACGTTCAAGAATGCCAAGATGTGATGGTAGAGCATAAAGACAAGCACAGGGTCCTTCTGAGCATGGAGCCCTGGGTGCCCAAACAGGTCACGTGCCCCTGAAGCCAGCCCTTGTGCTAAATGAGTGCTGTCAGCTGTAAGTACTCTGGGACTTGGGAAGAGGAAATTCTCTGCAGACTGAAGAGTGAGGGTCACAGAAAGAAGATGGAATTTGAGCTGTACCTGAAATGATGAGTGAACTGGGTGAGCTCACATGTGTGGGTATGCTGAAGAAAGAAAGGTATTTCGCTTATTAGCTGGGTGTGGTGGTGTGTCCTATAATCATAGCTACATGAGAAGTTGAGGCAGGAAGATCTCTCGAGCCAGGAGGTCAAGGCTTCAGTGAGCCATGATTACACCACTGCACTCTAGCCTGGGTGACAGAGCAAGACTCTGTCTCAAATAAAGGTAGGTAGGTAGGTAGGTAGGTAGGTAGGTAGATAGGTAGATAGATAGACAGACAGACAGACAGACAGACAGACAGACAGACAGATAGATAGATAGATAGATAGATAGATAGATAGATAGATAGATAGATAGATAGATAAATTAACAGCCTCAATGCCCGTAAAAGATGGATGAAGAAATTGTAGCATGTCTATACAATTACAAACTACTTAGCAATCAAAAAAGACAAGGTGTGGATGAACGAATCTCAAATAAATTATGTTGAATTAAGTGGGAAAAAAAGGTATTCTAAGTGGAAGGAACAGAGTGAACAAAGACACAGAGTTGGAAACAGGCATGGGGTGTTGGAAGCTCTGTGAGCAGCTCTTTCAGGAGCAAAGTGTCCCGGTTGAAAAGCCTTGGAACATAGAGCTGGAAAGGACAAGAATAAGCTTAGGGACGATGCAGATGCCCAGGGTAAAATGTGGAGTCAGTCCTGCAGGCCAAGGGGGATCTACTGAAGACCTGCAATCAGAGCCAGGAGCCGGCAGCATTGGAACAAAGCAAGAGAAAGTGCACAGGTGAGCTGCGGGGAACACGGGGAGAGCCACAGCCGTGACTAAGGGCGGAAGTGGCAGGGCTGAATTATGAGGGTGTGAAGGTCAATTCGATGAGTCAACTTGGCTGGGCTCTGGTGCCCAGTTGTTGGGTCAAACATGAGTCTAGATGTTGTTGAGGAAGTATTTTCTAGATGTGATTCACATTGAAATCCGTAGGTTTTGAGCAAAGCAGCTTCTTTTCCATAGTGTGTGTAGGCTTCCTCCAATCAATTGAAGTGGAGTTTCCCAAAGAAGAAGGAATTTTCCTCAAGACTGCAACACAGAAACCCTGCCTGGGTTTCCACCCTACCTGCTCTTGCAGCCCCCACAACCGTGTGCTGATTCCTGAAGATAAATCTCATAAATCTCTCTCTCTCTGCATGGATCCACTTATATGCAGTTTTTTTCAATAAAAATTACACTGAGTGCACCTGCCTCTCCTGCTCCCCTTCCTCCAGCTCTTCTACCTCTGCCATTCCTGAGGCAGCAACACCAAGCCACCCTGCTCCTCCCCCTTCTGAGCTTATTCGATGTGAAGAGAATGAGGATGAAGATCTTTATGGTGATCCAATTCCACTTAATGAATAGTAAATATATTGTCTCTTCCTTCTGATTTTCTGAATAACATTCTCTTTTCTCTAGCTTACTTTATTGTAAAAATACAGTATCTAATACACAGTACATACAAAATATGTGTTTATTGACTATTCTGGTCAACAGTAGGCTATTAGTAGTTAAGTTTCTGGGTAGTCCAGAGCTATACACAGGATTTTGACTGTACAAGGATCAGTGAGTCTAACCCGTATATTGTTCAAGGAACCACTGTACTATGGATTCACGTCCTGTTGGTTCTGTTTCTCTGGAGAACCCTGATTAATACAGATGATGACTCTGAGATCTGGAAGTGAGACGACATGGAAGAGAGCCGGCAGAGCTGCGTCACAGTGACTGATGGGCTGTGAGAACTGAGCCAGAGGGAGTAGGTGGCAGCATTTTCAGCATCTGGAGCTGGGCCAGCTGAGAGAAGAACCATATTGTCAACAGAAACGAAGGATGTCAGGAAGAAGGGGTAGTTCTGAGGTCCAGTGGGCAGCTGGAGAAACAGCAAAGAGATTGACTGACGTGGTGCTTTTCATCTAATAGCTCAAGCACTTGAGCAGTGATAGTTCTTTGCTGAACCTAAAGCTACTGACTTCATCACAGCTGCTATTTCTGACAATAACTATTTCATGGGATACCAATGAGAGTCACACTCCTTCTGCCTCACTAAGCCCAGAAATTTCTTTCAGGTCCCCCTGCAGTTGAGGGCATAGCCTGACATTAACAATGAGAAAGGGTGTTAACACTTAAAGCACGTTTGATTTTCTCTTCTTGTCCCCTTTTCGTTCAATTAAAAGAACAAAGGATTGAGGTAGAGTTCTGAAGACCCAGCGTGGTGCCAGCGCAGGAGGAGGTCACTGTTTTATAACCCATCTGTCATCCCTGCTCAGTGCCTGGACTGCGCTGATATTTTTCTCAGGGTTGCCAGTTTTGAAACTCATGTAGGGAAGTATTTCATGGGTAATGCAGGTAACTCTATATCAGAACCAAAATGAAAATGAAGCAAAGCAAAAGGCAGTACAACAGAGAATAATTAATATTCCTTAGGAAACATGAAATAAGGGAAAACAAATGATTAATTCTCTCCGTATTGATTTAGAAGATTACCTGGGCTGTTTAGAAAGGTCATTTTTGTTTGCATGTTCATCTTAAAACAAATGAGGGGGTGGAAGTCTCTATTTTTAAAAAATATATATGGATTAGCAGACTGCATTTTAAATAACAAAAGCATGCAGATTTTCTACAATTTTTAAAGGGACAATTTGGCAAGCATGGTTATTCAAAAGAAGCATAAATATAAAATCCTTTTTTACTCTCCCAAAACCATGTGATTGTCTGTGGCAGTCTCAAATTATATAATTACTTGAATTAATGAGCGCATCGTTTAACCTCTCCAGTTTGTGTTTCCTTAAGTGAGGTTTTCATCAGTAGGTCATTGCCAAGTGCAACTTACTTACTTCTGAAGTTTTCCCACATTTGCCCCTCCAACCCCCACTTCCTGAATATGCTCTAAATAACATGATAGTCTGAGACTTACTTACGTGACGTGTCTCAAAATCTCTATCCTGGTCATCTCTTTTTTCCTAGATATAGCCCATTCCATTAAAGTTCCTCTTAAAATCTCCCAAATTCATATATGATACTTCTTTTTTTCTGAGATGGAGTCTCGCTCTGTCGCCCAGGCTAGAGTGGAATGATGCAATCTTGGGTCACTGCAACCTCCACCTCCCTGTTCAAGCAATTCTCCTGCCTCAGCCTCTCCAATAGCTGGAACTACAGGCGTGTGCCACCATGCCCAGCTGATTTTTTTGTATTTTTAGTAGAGACCTGCTTTCACCATGTTGGCCAGAAAGGTCTTGAACTCCTGACCTTGTGATCCGCCTGCCTCGGCCTCCCAAAGTGCTGGATTACAGGCGTGAGCCACTGCACCCGGCCCAAATATGATGCTTTATAAGCAGCCTGTCCATTGTGGACTTTGGCTTCTATTAACATACACACTATACATCTGAAAACAGAGGCTAAATCTAGATTTGCTGTTTTGCCAGCCTTATTCTTTTTGTTGGCTGTCACTAAGCTCTTTGTTTGGCAATATAACATAGTGGCTGTAGTCAGATAGAACTGAAATTGTTTTTTTTTTCCACTCCTTAATAATTATATGATGCAGAGCAAGTTATTTCACATCCCTAAATTCCATTTGCTCATCTCTACCACTGGGCTAATAATGCTGACCTCCTGCAATTGTTAGGGAGACCAAATGAGATGGTGAAACAGACCTAGCACGATAGCTACAGCATGGTTACTGCTCAGTAAATTGTAGCCCTTAGGTTTGAAGACTAGGAAACCTTTTTCCTTTCTTAATAAGTTGTTTAGGTCAATAGATAAGGGGAATGCCAGAGGCACTACTGCTTATTTTCTCTCCTAGACAAAGATTTCATAAGTCTCCTAGGTTTGTCCACAAACATACGACCTGGTCAGCAGTACAGCAAGGTGGGCAGCAACAGCTGGTTACTGTCCTGGTCAAGGGGCATGGACCAGTGGCCGTATCCTTTGAAGTGAGGTCTTCAATGCCATAGAGCTTTATTCTACATCTAAACCTTACTGCTCAAGGTTATTATCAATGGCAATACCTGGAAGGCAATTGACCAAATTTGTAAATGGAGTAAACCTGGAAGATAGAGCTAAACCCTTGTGTTTGGGAAACAAGACTTAAAGAGATTTCATGAGTTAAACATACCTATGATTGCAAAAAGAAATGGAATGGAGGTGTGAAAATGAATGAAGGTCACTTACAGGAGAATAAGTAAAGGCAATTGTGTTAGTCAATTTGTGTGTTGCTTTAAAGGAATACCCGGGACTGGGTAATTTATTTTAAAAAGACATTTAATTAACTCACATTTTGGCAGGCTGTATAGAAAGTGTGGTGCTGGCACCTGCTTCTGGCGAGGGCCTCAGGAAGCTTACAATCCTGGTGGAAGGGGAAGGGGAAGCAGAGGAAGTGCAGCACCCTTTTAACAATCAGCTCTCGCCTGAATCTGAATCGAGAACTCGGTCTTCGCCAAGGGGATGGTGCTAAGCCACCCATGAGGGACCTACCTCTATGACCCAAATACCTCCCACAAGGCCCACCTCCAGCATTGCGGATTCCATTTCAACATGAGATCTGGAGGGAACAAACGTTCAAATTATATCAGCTCTGTATTCGCGGCTTGCTCTAGCAAGGCAGTCAGCCACCATTGCTGGAGTTCGGCAGAGACTCAAAGTCAGGCAGGGGAATGGGAAAGCTTCACAGTGGAAAACAGGGAAGGAAGGTTTCAGGTGCACCCTCATTGGAGGCTGTTGGATGGGGAGGCCGTCGGTGGGCAAACCAGCAGTGAGGAATCCTATGTGATAGGTTATGGGAGCATATTTGGCTTTCTCTAATCGGCCCTAAATAGGAAGCGGGCCATGGTGGTAGAGCGGGGACAGGTGGGCAAAACTGAAGGAAGCTGGCAGTTACTAATCGAGTCCTGCTCATTTGGAGCCAGTTCCTGTAAGGGTTATTGTTTGGCTTTCTGGAATCATTGCTACAGATAGTCGGTTTGCTTTCTGGACCAGTTGCTGCAGATTGTGGGTCAAAGTTCTACTTTTATATATGATCCAGCTATTTTCCATTCGTATATTCGGTCTCCTGGGTAAACAAAGCCCCCCTCTCACACCCTGCAGCATCCCAACCTGCGTCTCCACGGGCTGGTTCCAGAATCTCAGCTAGGTGTTGGAGGCCTGTATTAGAACCAGGATGGGCCAGGCGCAGTGGCTCACGCCTGTAATCCCAGCACTTTGGGAGGCCAAGGTGGGTGGATCACCTGAGGTCAGGAGTTTGAGACCAGCCTGGCCAACAAAGCCAGTAGAGATGGAGAAACCCCGTCTCTACTAAAAATACAAAATTAGGTGGGCATGGTGGCACATGCCTGTAGTCCCAGCTACTCGGGAGGCTGAGGCGGGAGAATCACCCGAACCTAGGAGGCAGAGATTGCAGTGAGCCAAGATCGTGCTATTGCATTCCAGCCTGGGCAACAAGAGCAAAACTTGGTCTCAAAAAAAAAAAAAACCCGAATGGAGTGTCACCTGACCACCTGACTGTGGGTTAATTACATGAAAGCCCCACACCTAATTCAGTGCCTCACATTTACTAGATGCTTTAAAAATTTTTATTAAATGAATACATGAATGTACAAACTAGAGTATGTTCAGTAGCCATATAAAGCTTAAAGCTGAATCATAGGAGAACTGGAATTAAATAATGGAAATTACAGGAGAAAGGATTTATATCAATGTAAGCAAGAATTTTCTGACCCTAAAGTTGTCTAGCAATGGACGGCCATCCAGCCTCTCTTGAGTTAGCTCCGTGTGAAGGGCATGGGCTGGATGGTCACCTCCCAGGGATTCAGTGGAGGAGCTGTTCTAGGGGCGGAAGATGGTCCAGCATGACAAGGCTGTATGATTGAGGGCAGGAAAGATGGCAAGTATTAAAGTAGCTGGGGTTTCTTCATCAAAGCGTACACATTGTAAGCTCAGTACATGTGAGCTGACATCATCATCACCGTTATTATTATTATTCATAACCCTCAGCAAATGTCAGGGAGGAATAAGGACTCCTCTGCTTCCTCACTTTACTTAGGGGCCACACCGAAGGACCTGGCCACACACCACACCCTTTTTTTTTTTTTTTTTTTTTTGGATACAGAGCCTCACTCTCTTGCCCAGGCTGGAGTGCAATGGCATGATCTCGGCTCACTGCCACCTCCACCTTCTGAGTTCAAGTGATTCTCCTGCCTCAGCCTCCTGAGTAGCAAGGATTACAGGTGTGTGCCGCCATGCCTGGATAATTTTTATATTTTTAGTATAGAGACGGGGTTTCACCATGTTGGCCAGGCTGGTCTTGAACTCCTGACCTAAACTGATCCACCTACCTTGGCCCCCCAAAGTGCTGGGATGAGCCACAGCGCCCGACCACACACCCACTTTTCATATTGGGCATAGTGGCGGAGCAGTGACCTCCCACAAAATCTGGTCCACACCAATTTGGTATCTTTTCTGACATTGCCCTCAAAATGGTGGAGAATATACTACTTATTATGAAATTAATGCAACAAAATACCACTTTAAACCATGGGAAGTTTTCAAAATAATATTGAGGTAAAATTCCAATTGGCAAAACTTGTTGAATACATACACAGATTTTGTTTGCTTTAATAAAAGTTTATTAAGAATGCTTTACTGTTATTTAGAAGGCTAAGGTAAGAGAATTGCTTGAACTCGGAAGCTTGAGGCTGCAGTGAGCTTTAAGTGCACCATGGCACTCTAGCCTGGGTGACAGAGTGAGACCCCATCTGTAAATAAAGAAATAAATAATACACAAATAAATAAAAGGATTCACTCGATTTCTTTGAGGTCTCCGTCAGACCTAGGAAATGCATATATTTTAACAACTAACAAAGATTCACTTAGGTGATGTTATTACCCCATTTTTCTTACTTCCTCACTTTCATATTTTAATTTGAAAAAACTGGAATGTATGTCTTGATGCAATGACTTGCAAGAATATCACTCTTATGCCCATAAATCATTCTGCGCACGTCAAGTGTTACAGCTCAAGCATCTGTTATTATAATTAGCCGTCATTCAGTCCTTTATTGTTGAATTCACCAACACCAATTCTGTCCTATTTTTAAAAACCTCTTCTGGAGCTTTGATTTCCTCAGCAACCTGGGTATAGACATTTAGCCTCATTGCCCCATGATAACGTGGCCTTCTTAACCCCCACCCACCAACTGCTAAATTATTTCTGTGTTGTTTAGTCAAAGCTGAATGTACCGTATTTGGACTGCAAGAACTGCCTGAAAATACTCCTCCGCTTCTGAATTGCCTGAGGTGTTAGATATATTTGTTGTAGAATTGGTGGCTCTGAATTCATCCTCAGAAGCCTGTGGGAGAAATCATACTTCCTAACAAAGCAAAATGAAGATAAACCACACACACGCATCATGTGTTAATAAGCTCATAATTTTGATTAAGAGCTTTGTACTTTTTAGAAATTTTCCATCAATGCTGATTCATTTCATCGTCACTGTAGCCCTGTGCAATATGCAGCACAGGCTTTAGAAGCCTTGTTTCACAGATCGGGAGACTGTCTTCAAGAGGCTAATTGAAGGATGTCCTGGAGTGATCCCATCAGTTAACACCACAGTTAGGACTGTACTGAAACTTCTGGTTTATGCAACACCGTTTGCCTGTCCCACACTGTTTCTCTTACTTAATAACTGGCTGAATCAGTGACGCAGCTATGTGGTAACATCCCACAGATACAGCAGTACCCCAGCGATCTAGAGCTTCCGTAGCTGAGAGCCTTCTTTGCCTGGAATTCAACCAAGAACCAAAAAGTACGCAAAAAGACCTTACGCAGCCAAGACTTCCCAAAGCAACTGCCTTTTACTTATTGGAGCAGACTCTAGGGCCTTACTCAACATCTTTTCATTCTTAGACTCACCACAGCTTGAATTAAAGTTCCAAGCTCATGGCTGACAAGAAGTCACAAGTCAGAGAGAAAAACACGCCCAGACAAGTGAGAGCTGTCCACAAAGCAGGAATAAACACGCTGACCACCGAAATCAACACAGGAATTCTGGAATGGAGGCATTCCTGTACCACAAGTATAAGCCACCCCTCATGCCTTACAGCAAGCTGGCAAGCCCCAGCGACCCCCCACCTTCAGCATAACTATAGCTTTCCCTTTAGGAAAAGGGAAAAGTCTATTTACTCACTGCTTCCCGTTCAGGACAAAAGAAATGTGCTTGAACGTTTTAGAGAGTGCTTCACCAAAACAGCCCAAAGGTTTTGTCTGCAGACCAGTAAACGCTTAGCTCTGGGCAATTTGCATCTTTAAGGCAGCACTGCAGCAAGATTCATAATAGCCAAGATATGGAATCTGCTTAAGTGTCGATCAGTGAAGGACTGGATAAAAAAAGTGTGGTGCATACATACACGATGAAATACTATTCATCTGTGAAAAAAAGAATGAAATCATGTCTTTTGCAGCAGCATGGATGCAGCCAGAGGCCATTATCTTAAGTGAAACAACTCAGACACAGACAAACACTGCATGTTCTCACTAATAAGTGGGAAGCAAATAATGTGTAGACATGGAGGTGGAGTGTGGAATGGTGGACAGTGGGGACATGGAAGGGTGGAAGGTAGATAGTGGGAGGTAGATGGTGCTTGGTAGGTACCTTGCATGTTCCTTCAGTGGATACACTGAAGGTCCTGATTTCACCACAATATCATAAATCAGTGTAGCAAAATTGTACTTCCGCTGGCTGGGTGTGGTCACTCACGCCTGTAATCCCAGAACTTTGGGAGACCTAGGCAGACAGATCACTTGAGGCCAGGAGTTCAAGACCATCATGGCCAACATGGTGAAACCCCATCTCTACTAAAAATACAAACATTAGCCAGGCATGGTGGTGGTTGCCTGTAATCCCAGCTACGCAGGAAGCTGAGGCAGGAGAATCGATTGAACCCGGAAGGCAGAGGTTGCTGTGAGCCAAGATCACGCCATTGCACTCCAGCCTGGGTGACAGTCAGACTCTGTCTCAAAAAAAAAAAAAATTTTTTTTTTATCCCATAAATGTATACAAATTTTAAAAATAATAAAATTTTATAAAATAAAGCAATGCTGTCCAATAGAAATATGCCCAGGCCATGAATGTGAGCCACATATGTAATCTAAAATTTACAGCTGCCACATAAAAATGCAAAAAGAAACAGGGGAAATTAATTTTCATGATATTTTATGTAATCTAATATCTCCTGAATATCATTTTAACATACCATCAGTACAAAACAATAATGAGCTATTTTACTTATTATTTATTTTTTTTGCAAAGGACTTTTCAGAATCCAATGGTTATTTCATACTCACAGCATATCTCCGTTCAGACAAGCCACATTTCAAAGACTCAAGGGTGACCTGTGACTGGTGGCAACCTTGTTAGCACAGGCCTAGGGTGAGTCTCTCTTTCTAATTAGAAAGCAGAATATGGTTTCTTTTTTCTAATTTAATACACAAACCCAAAGAGCTAACGATTTTACTATGATCAGCAAGTTTTATAGCAAATAAACAAATCAATTTGAATTGGAAGGGCTGGTCGCTGGGGAGTTAACTTCTACTGCAGAAGTCAGGTTGTCTCTGGTTCTGCAAGAGTTCAGGACTTTAAAAGCTGCAAAAGCATTTCATGCCATTTAACACACCCTCCTGATGTAAATTGCTTGTTTTTACCCCCAAATGTATGGACTAGACTCTGCCTTCTTATAAAATGATTGTGATATCATTCTCAGAAGTCAAACACTTGTCATCTTTATCTGCCAAGAAATTCCAGCAGGGAGCATCTCTAAAACACAGTTAGCCTGCTGCAAACTAGTGTCATTTCCCTGCTACAAGTATCATTTCCCTATTATTTTCATTGGGAAAATGAAAAACATTCATTCATTCAGTTATTCAGCAAGGATTTGTTTAGTATGTGCTTTGTGCCAGGCTCCACTGAAAGCAGCAGGGGTACAATGGGGCTGAGAGTGTTTTCCTTCAACTGCTCACATTATACTAAGAACATAAGCAAGTAAAAAAATTATAATACAATTTAATAATTGTGTAATTACCTGTAATCCTAGTACTTTGGGAGGGCGAGGCTGGTGGATCACATGAGGTCAGGAGTTCAATACCAGCCTGGCCAACATGGTGAAACCCTGTCTCTACAAAAATACAAAAATTAGCTGGGCATAATGACAGGTTACTGTAATCCCAGCTACTCAGGAGGCTGAGGTGGGAGAATTGTTTGAACCCAGGAGGAGGCGGAGGTTGCAGTGAGCTAAGATCGCATCACTGCACTCCAGCCTGGGTAATAGAGCAAGACCCTGTCTCAAGGAAAAAAAAGAAAGAAAAAGAAAAGAAAAGTGTATTTAATTCAGATCACGGAAAGTCAGGGATGGTTTCTTAGAGGAGGTGATACCTGAGCTGAAGCTAGGAGGATTCATGGAGAGGAGCTGGTCGAAGGAAGGGGAGAAAGTTTTCCTTTGCACAGAGGTGGTTTGTGGTTCAGAGAAAAGGCAGTCGGCCGCCTGTGTGGCTGGAACATACAATGCCAGCTGTGAGTGGAGAGAGAAGACAGAGACATTCTGGGGCTTGAGTGTCATGCAGAGAAGTAAGGACTTAGCCTGAAGTTCACGGACAGCCTTTGAAAGGTTTAGTCAGAAAAGAGGCAGCTATCAGGAAATGGAGGGAAAAGGGCCGAGACTGGAATAAGGGAACCATTTAGGAAGCCCTGCAGAAATAGATCGGGGTGGGTGAGTTCTTGATCTAAGTCCAGTGGTGATGGGGAACAGTACAAAGGGAGGGTCCCTCCTGGGCTGGCTGAGCTGCCCCGGGCTGGCTCATTACCTGGTCTCGACCTGCATTCCTCATTGTCCCGTATCCTCTGAAAGAAGCCCAAGACTGAGTCAAGGGGTTAGCATCAGCCCACATCCCTCCTACTTGAGAGTGGGTGTTTACTCAGGAGGCTGAGATGGGAGGGCCCCTGGAGCCCAGGAGTTTGAGTTCAGCCTGGGCAATGTAGTGAGTCCCTGTCCCTAAATAATATAATAATACTTGGAGGAATAGACATTATTCCATTTCTGCAAACAAAGAAAGCCCCCAAATATGTGAGAGCACACAGATGTGCATGTGCTCAGATGTGGGCAGAAACAGGTCTGGAAGGACACACACCAAACCGTTCACGGTGATCACCTCTGGAATAGGGAGCAGAGATGGGGCAAAGGAGGGCTTCCTATTTCTACTCTATAGACATCACACTGCTTACATGTATTTTTTTGTAAGGGTACAGTGAACACATATATTTCAATGTAGCTATAAGAGTCATTTAATTGTAATTCAATATATTGTGTACAGCATCATAAGCCTTTACTATATATGTTATACATGCATATGTACACGTGTGTGCATTTATATATGTGTATATATACATTGTGTGTGCATGTGTGTGTGACACCATGATAGAACTATAGTTGCAATGAGAAATTTGTAGAGCTTGATCCTGTACATGGAGGGTCCATCATCAAATACCTTTCTGATGTCTTGAGCCCCTAAATAATGAGTGCCACAGTAATGCTGATCTGGGCCTGAAGCTACAGGGTATCAGTTATAAAACGGAGTTGGGTTCATTCCACCTTCCCCACAGAGCACTATAATGTACTGACAGTGTGTGGGAGGAAGATTCCATGGGAATTCCTGTAACACTTTCACCATATAGAAAACAGACACAACAGTTTCAGGTTTGTTAACAAAAATTCAAAGGTTGATTTGCCTTCTAGCTATTGTTTTGTTAAATATGAAAGTCAAATTCACTTCAATTCACTTGCTTCTGTCTAGGTCACGTTTTCGCCTTTTGCCAGTCCTCACCCCAAACCAAACCAATAGCAACAACAAAAATAGCTCAGAGACTTTTTACAACCTCTTATACTCTCCACCTCAAGCCTGTCTGGTTCTCATTTAATTTACTTCTGTCCATCCCCCTTACATAAGACACATTTTCATGACCCTTCTTCTCTTTGGCCCCTCGCCTTGGCCACTTGGGTCGCAATCATCTTTGATTGAAATAAGTTTTCATGAGTTAACTCTTACCTTTGAATCCTTATTTATCAATTTCTAAACTTAAATCCTTGAACAAAGGGAAGGATTTACAAGATGGTTACTCTTCTTCCCTTTATTTCATGTTCAGTGATCTCAGGCATTTTTCTTGGAGAGAGAAATGAAAGCAGATTTTCCTGAATTCCTGTTATTCCCCTATAGAGTAGAGGTCCCCAGATGGAAGCCGCCCTGAAATGCACAGACGCACACCCATGGAGGTGGCTGAGGAGCTGGCTGGCCTTTGATCTTCCTCTCACTCTGAAATTGCCTGCCAGACAGCCTCGGAGATTGCATCTAAAACAGATGGAAAATGCCATGTTTAAGGCAGCCTTAAGTGTTCTTATTTTCAAGTTATTTTTAGTCCGTATTGTCAGGCTCTCTGTGTCACTTGGCGTTTACATCCAGCACTAAGAAAAAAGGGGAGATTGTTAAAGAGCAGAATGTTCATCAGTTAAAATATAAGCATCCAAGTAGAAGAAACAAAAGAACAGGTAGGTAAGGCCTTGGGACTTTTTCTGAGGGAAAGAAATGCATTTGGGGAGCTCTGCTCTCTTTACTCTCTGAGTCTGGAAACCCCACGTAGAATTCTCAGAGGTGGTAAAGGACAGAAACAAATCGCCCCATGGACAGAACTCTCCAGGACAGAGTCCTGCACCACGGCCAGCCCCTGCAGGTGCGTTTCAGTGATGGTGGCTCACTTCTGCCTAAGCCGTTTATTCCTGAGTTTCTCTTTTTATTAGAAAGGTCTTCCTCAGTGTTGATCCCAAATCTGCCTCCCAACCCTTCCATTGTTCACCAAGTTCTGGAACACATACTTTTTTCCTTGTTATCTCTGTTTATTTTTATTTTTTTATATCCATAGGTTTTTGGGGAACCGATGGTATTTGGTTACACAAGTAAATTCTTCAGTAGTGATATGTGACATTTTGGTGTTCCCATCTCCCAAGCAGTGTACACTGAACCCGCTTTGTAGTCTTTTATTCCTCACCCCCTTCCCACTCTTTCCTCCTGAGTCCCCACAGTCTACTCTGTCATTCTTATGTCTTTGCATCCTCATAACTTAGCTCCCACGTATGAATAAGAGCATATGATTGGTTTTCCACTCCTGAGTTACTTCACTTAGAATAAGAGTCTCCAATCCCATCCAGGTTGCTGCGAATGCCATTAATTTAATCCTTTTTATGGCTGAGTAGTATTCCATCTTATATATGTCACCTTTTTTTTTTGATATGAGTCTCGCTCTGTCGCCCAGGCTGGAGTGCAGTGGTGCCATCTTGGCTCACTGCAACCTCCGCCTCCCAGGTTCAAGCAATTCTCTACCTCAGCCTCCTGAGTAGCTGGGACTACAGGCGTCCACCACCATGCCCACCTAATTTTTTGTATTTTTAGTAGAGGCGGGGTTTCACCAACTTGGCCAGGCTGATCTTGAACTCCTGACCTTCTGATCCTCCCAAAGTGCTGGGATTACAGGTGTGAGCCACTGCGCCTGGCCTCATCACAGTTTCTTTATCCACTCATTGATTGATGAGCATTTGGGTTGGTTCCACGTTTTTGCAATTGCAAATTGTGCTGCTGTAAACATGCGTGTGCACTTATATTTTTCATATAATGATGTCTTTTCCTCTGAGTAGATACCCAATTGTGGGATTGCTGGATCAAATGGTAGTTATACTTTTAGTTCTTTAAGGAATCTCCACACTGTTTTCCACAGTGGTTGCACTAGTTTGCATTCCCGCCAGCAGTGTAGAAGTGTTTCCTAGAACACATACGTATAAGCCCTAGCAAAATCATGACAATATATACCTTAAAACTTGTGAGTATCTGATGCCCATCACGTCAGAAAACAGAAACGTGAGAACCGTCATGTCTGGGACGAGGCATTCCCAGGGATACGCCTTGGGTTAGTGACACCAGGCAGGTAGAGGAGCTTGCGTTTCCCTGCTCCTGCCATAGCTAGATTGCCCATGTGACCATATATTCCCATGGCCAGAACTCAATGCGGATGGATTGACGAGCTATTTTTTGGTTATTCAAGAGATGTATTTTGTTTTTTCTAAGTAGCTCCACAGTTTGTTAGCCCCTTGGAAGACAAAATGTAGGTGAAATAGTTTTGCAGCATGAACCCTGGCAATGAAGACTTTGGAAGGGTAATCAACCTGTCACTGGTCTCCACTTAGTTTATAAAACATTTACTTTTGCATTAATTTTTCTGATCCTCCCTTAGCCCCTGAAGGAAACAGGGGCCGTTATGACTCCTGGGGTCACAGATTTGGGGCTACGATCCAATAACACTGAACAGCCAGTCCAAGGTCATGGTGCTGAGATGTGGCTAAACCAAGGCAGCTGCTCCCGTCTATGGAGAATGCACCTGATACCCCTCACACAGACGGCACCCTAATGAATGGCCCTCAGAGTGGCAGCATATTGTTCTGATTATAAGGAATGAACAACGAGACAAATGCCTGCTTTTGTCTCAATGCCAGAAGTAGTCACACCGTGAAGTAGCAGCCCCTGGCTGTGTGCCCTTGGCAAGGGGAACCCCTCTGTGGAGAGGTCACTCGGTGCATGGCCGCCCTCCTCCACAGGTCTTTATTGCAGTCTCTGAAGCCACCCTAAATCTTCAACTTTTCTCTTACCACTCTAAGAACTCAGCCAAAAAAAAAAAAAGCCCCCCTGAATTCTCAGTCTCTCCCTAAGCAATGCAAGATTTTATGAGAATTTCCAGAAAAGAGAAGCAGTGATAAATTATTTTTACTTTTATCTACATTATCTTCAGTGACGTCTCATTTTATCTATATCATGCCTGAGTTTGGAGATCAAAGTAGGCCAATAATAAAATATAGCTCCTGGCCAGGCATGGTGGCTCACACCTTAATCCCAGCACTTTGGAAAGGTGGATTACCTGAGGTCAGGAGTTCAAGACCAGCCTGACCAACATATAGAAACCCCATTGCTACTAAAAAAAATACAAAAGATTAGCTGGGCACGGTGGCACATGCCTATAATCCCAGCTACTTGGGAGGCTGAAGCAGGAGAACGATTGAGCCCTGGAGGTGGAGGTTGCAGTGAGCCAATATCACGCCATTACACTCTAGCCTAGGTAACAAGAGTGAACCTCCATCTCAAAAAAAAAAAAAAAGGCCCTTGCCTTCAGTGAATTACAGTTTGAAGGGAGAGTCAGAAAACAAGAAAAATGAAGACAGAAAATAAGTCCAGTGATAGATGGACTAAATAGAATGGAATAAACAGGGTGTTGTGATAAAGGAGGTAGGGATCAATTTCATCTGCTGTGGTTGTAGGTGTCCCTGAGGATGTGGTACTGAGACCCAAATGATGGAAAGGTTCAGCTATGAGAGAAGAGAGGTACTGGGGGCACTGGGGCAGAGAGAGAATTCCAGGAAGAATTAAGTGGCCTGCAGAAGGCCCAGAGAACTTTTCCAGCTTGGTTTACCCTAGAAAAGACCCCTGCAGCGAAGACCAATATGGTAGGCTGAAGGGTCAGGAAGAGACCCCAAGCATTCCCTGTTCTAAATTCTTTTACCTCCTTGCAATTGCGTGGCCTGCATCCCATCCCCTTCTTCCTGCTCAAGAACTTCAACATCTCCAGTCCTTCAGGAAACCCACCTAATCACAGCTTCTATTCCGCCAGCTGTTCTGTCCGTGTTACATGGTCTACAGTTAAAACTACTGTCCTTTCTCATTGGCCTGGTTTCTTAGGAATCTTTTCCTACTTTTATGAGAAAAAGCGTTTTGGAGGAAAATGGTTTTTTGTTTGTTTTTCCCAAACATGCTGTGATAAGACACAGCGGGGATTTATTAGTTTTATTTTTCTCCCTAAAGCCATCCTTCTCGGAGCTTTTATTGGAAGAGCTATGAAGGGTTTAAATTAGAGTTAAGAAATATCTAATCACAGATATGGTCACTCTGGCCTCCTCCTGGAAAAGGGGACAAGGATGGGAATAAGGTGTGACCAGAAAGGAGACTTACCAGCAGGGTGACAAGTAGTCATGAGGAAAGAGAAGGGGTTTGCAATCTACCTTTGAGGCAGCATCCAAAGGATCTACTGAAGCTGCGTGCTTGGGCTGGAGAAAGAGAAACATGGGCAGCCTTGGCGGGTGATTGGTGGTATCTCAGATAAGGGAAGTGGCTGATGGGCACCAGGTGAGAAATTTTAATTATGAGGATACCCACAGGAATTTAAGAGGCAATGTCAACTAGGCAGTTAAATATACAGGCTTGAAGCTCAGAGGTGAGACCTGTGTTAGCTTATAAAGCTGAGACTCATTCAGCGAGGGAGACAGCTGCCTGACCCTGGCACAGCTGCACTGGTTGTGCATCTGCTGCTGTCTGCCTGCTTGGCAGTGCCCAAACCAGTTAGTTGTTTCTGGGAAGGTGCTGGAGAGAATGTCTCTTTTTTTTTTTTTTTTTTTGAGACAGAGTTTTGCTCTTGTTGCCCAGGCTGGAGTGCAATGGCACAATCTTGGCTCACTGCAACCTCCACCTCCCAGGTTGAAGCAATTCTTCTTCCTCAGCCTCCCGAGTAGCTGGGATTAAAGCATGTGCCACCACACCTGCCTAATTTTGCATTTTTAGTAGAGATGAGGTTTCTTCATATTGGTCAGGCTGATCTCGAACTCCTGACCTCAGATGATCTACCCACCTTGGCCTCCCAAAGCGCT
Source organism: Cebus imitator (assembly GCF_001604975.1). Classification (NCBI taxonomy): domain Eukaryota; kingdom Metazoa; phylum Chordata; class Mammalia; order Primates; family Cebidae; genus Cebus; species Cebus imitator. Next base: position 5,380,353 of record NW_016107390.1, read on the forward strand.
GGGATTACAGGTGTGAGCCACCATGCCCGTCCACCTTTTCTCTCTCACTCTTTCTGCTTTCTTTCCCCACTGGCTCTATCACCTGCCACCCCACAACCTTGGTCCACCTATCTTTCCCCAGTCTGTACCCCTTCCTTCCTTCCTCACTCTCTCTATACCTCTATTTCCCTCTCAGTTACTTTCTCCCTCTTCTTTTTTGAAATCCTCTCTGCATTTTCTCCTGCCTGTTGATTTTGCTTCCGTTCTTGTGTCTCACATTCTTTCTGTCCTAATCTGTCTTCCACCTTTTCTCTCTTCCTTTTCTTCTACTCATATCTAGATTTGTTCCTTTTTCTGCAGATATTTTTCCTCTTTCCTTCTTTTCTTTTTTCTTTTTTTCTTTATTTTCTCATTTTCTTGAGACAGCATCTCGCTCCATAGCCCGGGCTGGAGTGCAATGGCGCAATCTCGGCTCATAGCAATCTCCACCTCCCAGGTTCAAGTGATTTACCTGCCTCAGCCTCCTGAGTAGCTGGGATTACAGGCATGCTCTGCCATGCCCAGCTAACATTTGTATTTACAGTAGAGACAGGGTTTCACCATGTTGGCCAGGCTGGTCTCGAACTCCTGACCTCAAGTAATCCTCCTGCCTCGGCCTCCCAGCGTCCTGAGATTACAGGTGTGAGCTGCCGCACCTGGCCCTCTTTCTTCCTTTTAAATACCTTCTTTTATATAAACTCTTTTTACTTTCTCAAAACTATAGTTTCTAAATCACATAATATAGTTTCTAAAACTGTATTTTATTTTCCTTATCCTAACTGGAAAAAGCAGATACGTTGAATGTTGACAGATCCTCAAAGAAAAAACAAAACTTCAGAGTTTATTTGGGCTTGCGAATTTTCCCAGGATCCATGACTGATCAGGAGCCCCCTCTTGCATTTTTGGGTGTGAATTTCATTATTGCTTGTACATTCTACACCAACATACTGTCCCTGTGTTCCCCAGTGATTATGTTGCTTGTCCCTTTTTCATGTCCTCTGGTAGATCACAGATTACAAGTGAAACCAGATCCAAAGCATTTCTCAGCCCTGCCTCTGATTAACCCCTGAAACCCAACAGAGAACACAGTACATGATTGTCTTGTTTCTAAGCAACTAACACAATTAGTGTTTAACTTCCTTGGACTAAAAAGCTTCCTCTGGATTCTGTAACAATAGACATAAATAACCATCTTGTATGTGTTTCTGTTTGTTTGTTTGGGATTTTTTAGAGACAGGGTTTCGCTGTGTTGCCCAGCCTGATCTCCGACTCCTGGGCTCAAGCAATCCTCCTACCTCAGCCTCCCAGAGTGCTGGGAGTACAGCTGTGAGCCACTGTACCCGACCTTAATTTTTTCTGTAAATAACTGGAAGTTTCCATTGAGTGACCATATGTTGAATGAGTGTTTGCGATGTGGAGGATTCTGCTTCATGCTAGCACAAAGAGGAATTCATCGTGACCCCATCCTTGAAGAGCGCCTCGTCCATAAAGACTCCAGTGGTGAAAATACAGATAAGGTCTGAAGGAGCACAGTGAAGGAGGGGATGCCCCAGGCTGCCTGGGGGGCCACGGATGGCTCTGCCAAGGGATTGACATCTGAGTTTGGGTTGAATCTTCACAATGCACTCCCTTCCTGCAGCTCTGCTCCCGAGCTATCTCTTTGACCTCAACCTCCCCCACGTTCCCCCTCATTCACTGTGTTCCTGAGGCACTGACCTTCTTTCTGGTCCTTAAACATGCCAAGCTTGCCCCCCTTCTTGGGGCCTGGCATTTGCCATTCCTCCTGCTGGCATAATCCTCCGCCCACATGTTCTATCATTTATCCTGTGCTCAAAGCGGCCCCTCAGAGCAGCCTGCACTGACCTCCCCAGCTTGTCCACCCTGCCACACTCTGCCATATTACCTAATTTTATCCTCTCAGCGTGTGTCTGTGCCTGAAGTCAGCTGATGCAGTTGTCGATTGCTTGTCTTTCTCTACCAGAATTAAATTCCTTGAAGACAGTGACTTTCTCCTTCTTGTTCAATAGTATAGCCTCATGTATCTAGAACAGTGACACATAGAAGGTCCTCAATAAATACTTGCTGACTGACGGATGAACACCCCAGCCCAGCCTGGACAGAGCTCTAAAATTCTAAAACCACATGCTCTGTTCTCTGCTGCCTGCTTACCACAGATATGTCAAACCAAATTCCCTTCTCCTTTTATTGTTGCAATTAATGCTTTTGATTTTAAAGGACACTTTTCATTTGACAATCTAACCAGTATCTTATTTTTCTTCAAAACTTATAATTCTAGGTCCCTAGCCAAGATGTCCATTTGGAAATACTTTACAACCAGTCTTAGCGTTTCTATGTGCTTGAGAGTTACAAAAGAGTAGTTACTTTACAACTTTTCATAATTGGAACTGGCGCCTTCTATCTGTGTGAATTGTGAAGTACTTCTACGACACCGTATCAAAACAGCTAATGCATACTAGATTGAAGAGGACGACCTTCTGCCATAGAGAGGGACTGTTCTTCATTCAAGGAAGTATGACTAACTGCACTGCCCTGCTAGAAACTCCAAACAGGTCCTCCACATAGCTAAATACTGTGTACACAGTGATCCATGGTTGCCTTCAAGCGATTGCATTCTGCAGGTTTCCATAGTCGTCATCCTCTGGGACCACCTAGCCATGGCCAACAGTGTACAGGAGTCCTCCTAACTGCAGCTGCTTTCTAGGTTCTGTTTTACAGTCTTCTCTCTCCTTTCAATTTTACCTGGACCATCACACCAGTGTCTTATCTCTATGCCAGTGATATACTAAGTATCTCCGTGCCCCAGTTCTTTCCCAACTCGAGATTTGATTTACAAACAAACTTCTACCTTCTGCACACCCCATGGGAAAGCCTTATCTCTGCCTTAAAAATAACATGGCTGCAATTTCCCCTTTTCCCCTATCCTCATAGCTTCTTGCCTCATTACCTAACAGTGGCTATTAGTTGACTCTTTGTTCTTCAGCCACTTCATCTCAAAACTGTAGCCGCCTTTAACTTCTCTCTCTCCCTCCCTCTTCCCATTCTGTGATCCAGTTGACTTCTAACTAATGAATATTTAGTCTTCACTTTGCATCCCATAATTTTAGCCCTCTTTCCACTTATATGTATCCTAGGGAGTGCCCGTAGTGCTCCACCCTGGGGCTGATTTACCCCTAATGATGTCCTCCTGCTTCCAGTCCTTTCTCCTTTTGTCATTAATCGTGAACTCCACACACAGATTCATGTTCCTAAATTTCTCATACTCCTCTAGCACTCAGAAACCTCTAGTGACTCTCTTCAGAGCTCTCCTCAGTTTCACTCCTATCTGTATTTCTAAATGTAACTTTTATGGCCCCATACATCAGCAAAATAACATTTCTACCTATTTTCTGGGCAAGATTCATATTTCACATCTTACGTCCTTGCACATACTCTTCTCTTTACATGGAATACTTTCCCCTCTCTTGCTGCCTGGTGACATTTCTACCCATTACATACTCAGAGATTTAAACAGCGGCATATGTCCAAAGATTTATTTATAATAGCTAAAAAGGAAAGAAAGGGGAACAGCCTATGAATCTAACAACAGAATGGTAAAATTATGCTATGTGCACTTAATGAAACATGATGCAGGCATTAAATATTATGCCTTCAAGAAATATTTAATGAAAAAAGCAAGTTGCAAAATTTATATGCAAAATTCTATTTGCATATAGATTTTTATTTCTATATTTGTATATTAATATATGCATATTCATAGTGCATATATCAGTTATGAATATGCACAGGTGCACACAACAACTGAAATGAACACTGGCTTAAATAGATCAGTTCGGTTGTTTTATGCAACGGAAAGTCTGTGGGTCAACAGCTCAGGGCTACTGTGATGGGTCAAGGAAGTGACTAAGGTCCCTGTATCTTTCTGTTTTTCTGCCTTTATCCTCATGTTGGTTCCGTCATGGTCAAAAAGTGGCTGAAAATCGATAGGTCTCTCATCTGTGTTCCAGGGAGCAAGCAGTGGGGAGGGCAATGGTACATAAGGGAGAGGACACAGCAATTTTTCCTGCTAAGACTTTGACTCTAAAGTTTAGGAATGGAGGGTCCCCTTGTGCAGCAGGAGATCAGAGAGACCAACGGGTGAAACGAGGATTTTATTTAAGTGCAAGGGCTCAGTGGATTTGCATCCAAAAACTGAGCAAAGGACAAAGCAAAGGGGGTACGTTTTATATACCTAGGATGACGCAGCAGCAAACAGGTTTACAGAAGCCAGACCAAGAACAGTTAATTAATCTGTAACATGTTTTATGATGTACTTTACATCTGAAAAGTAGCATCTTGAGAAACACGTTCTGCCGTTTTCATCTGCTCTGTGACCTTGCAGCTGGTTAGCAAGAAAAACAGGAATTTCTAGATGCCTGGGAACTTTGCTGAGAATGTGGGGAGGATAGATAAGGGTTAAATGGTTTGCTGGAAGGCAGTTTAATATTCTGCCTTAAACAGAGCTGGGAAGGTATTACAGTACACAGCAAAACTTAATTTATATATAGCAGCTACAAATTATAAGGTTTTGTTTTACTATGATTGCTATTATTTAATTTCCTTCTTCACGCTAGGCACTTCTCACATCTCACTGGCTGTGACCTGGCCATCTCTGGCTGGGGATAAGGGGTTGTGGCCAGAGGCTGCATCAGCCAACAGACAGAGTTTGCTATAGTGGATATGTCTTATAAAATTAATTTCAGGATTGATTTTAATCTCCTTTGATGCTGGGATAGCATGCATGTATTACCTTTATATCTGAAAAATTGAAAATTTAAGAAGCTACCTATCTCATCACAAATGTCGCCTCTTCCTTAAAGCCTTCATTTTAATAAGTGGATGAGATGTATGTGTTTGCTTATTTACCTCACGTGTATGTGGAAATAGGATAGATTTTAGAGCTAGAAAACCATGAGTTCAAATTCCTTTATGTCGGTGAATAAACTGCATAATCTTTGAAAACCTCAGTTTCTTCATCTGCAAAATGGTGATTATACTATCTTATGGGGCTTTTGTGAGGATTACATTAAATTGAATGAGAAAATATACAAGAGACCTAGTAGCTTGTCAATCACTAGTTTTTCTTTCTCCTGAAAATTCTTAAAATATGGTGTCTTTCTCATATACCTTTATTTTGCTCTTTGTTTTAATTACAGAGTTTTTTATTTTTCAACTTTTTTGTGAAGGCCAGTGACTATACCTTATTTAAAATATATATATCCCTTACAGGCCAGGCATGGTGGCTCATGCCTGTAATCCCAGCACGCTGGGAGGCCAAGGCGGGTGGATCACTTGAGGTCAGGAGTTCAAGACCATCCTGGCCAACATGATGAAAATTAGCCAGGTATGGCAGTAGATGCTTGTAATCCCAGCTACTCGGGAGGCTGAGGCAGGAGAATCACTTGAATCCAGGAGGTAGAAGTTGCAGTGAGCTGAGATCACGTCACTGCGCTCCAGCCTAGGCGACAGAATGAGACTCCGTCTCTCTAGACAATTGATAGATAGAGATAGAGATAGAGATAGATAGATGATTGTTAGACAGATAGATAATTTTGATATTCTGTTTATTCAGAATAATGCCTATAGCCCACAGTATATGAGCAACCAATATATTAAAATTGAATTAATATTTTATTAAAAATACTTGAATGATCCATCATGGGATAATTACCAAGAAACTGATGGTATGGCTTTTCCTCCCACCGGGCTAGGACGCGGGTACTGAATTGGGATGGTTGCCAAGCACCTATTTCTGGGTAATGGCTGAGTTTGTGCTGACAGATGCTGGCTCCACAGTAGTCATCAAGAAGCCACAGGGGTGTAGGGTCTTCTAGAATACTGTCAGCACCACAAGCTGTGAGGCCTTTTCATCCTGCCCAAGAAAAAAAATATATAGTAAAAGACTCATGTCAAACTTAAAATGCCACCGTTAAAAAAAATTAGCAGAGAGGCTTATTCTTTTCATTCTGTTTCAATGATGTAGCCAGTGATAGGTGTTAGAAAATGAAAAGAGAGACCCATTAAAGTTCTAATTAGGGGAATTAAGAGACTCTTAAGGGGATTATGAGTAGATTCTCTAACAAATAAACAGTTTCCCTTCCACAGTATCTCCAGACCCCAGGCAAGGCTTGTGGTGCTGTATCGTCATTGCTCTTGTCTTATCGGAAAGTAATACAGAATTTTGTTTGTGGACATCTAAAACTTTTTAGAGCTGTTTTTTTGCCCTCCTCCCCAGATCAAAATTATGAAAAGGATACAGACTATTCACAGTTTTATTCATATTCCGGGTCATAATACATGCATCCAATGATTCCATTCTAGGAGTTTCCAGTCTGCTGTATTGAAAGGTGCTTGTACCCAGCCTCTTTCTCCCTTAGTCTCTTCAGTTTCTCATTTTTTTTTTTTTTTTGGAAGCACCCTGGCCTGTGGTAGATTCCCATTGCATTTGGCAAACAAAGCTTTTATTGGAGTAGCCATGTGGGGCTAGGCTGTGTTGATTATATGGGGCCAGTTGGGAGATTGATTCATTTACTATATTTCAGAAGCACACTGTGCCAAATGTATGTGTTCCCGCTAAATTCCAAATGACGTAAACATAGACAGCCAGCTGTCTTGGTAAGTCACCATTGTCCAAGTCCTCAGGCCTTGTTTTATGCAATGTGATGCTGAGCAGGTCAAACTACCTGCTTTAAGAAGCCCACTACAGGGAGGAGGAGAAAAAGTAGGCATTGGGGGAAGAAGTCCTGGGGCTTGATGGGAAAGTTCAGGTGGTCCATTCCAGATCACCAGAACTTTCCCATCAAGCTCCAGGACTTTAGATCTTACCTGTTGATTGTCCTGCACCTCAAGAATCTATTTGTCCTCCCCTCCGGGAAAAACAGCCAAGTACTTCAGTGCGTCCTGCCCTTCCTTCCACAGTGCCATGTATTTCTGATATTCTTGCTTTTCTCTGATAGTGCAGTGGGTCTTGAGTCCCAAAAGTAGAGAGTAAGGAATTTCAAGTTTCAAGTTTTAAAATCCGTTGAATCTTAACTTCTCAGAGTCAGAAGATAGCTGAGGCGGGGCACGGTGGCTCATACCTGTAATCCCAGCACTTCGGGAGGCCAAGGCAGGTGGATCACTTGAGGTCAGGAGTTTGAGACCAGCCTGGCCAACATGATGAAACCCCATCTCTACTAAAAATACAAAAATCAGCCTGGTGTGGTGGTGTGCACTTGTAATCACAGCTACTCAGGAGGCTGAGGCACAAGAATTGCTTGATCTGGGGAGGCGGAGCTTGCAGTGAGCCGAGATCACGCCACTGCACTCCAGCCTGGGTGACAGAGTGAGACTCCATCTCAAAAAAATAAAAAATATACATATATTAAAAAAGACAAACTGAGAGCTGTGGTTCCCAAACTGTGCACTGAGGTAGACACTAGGACACTGCCGCAAATTCATGGAGGTGCTGCGGATATTTCAGATTTTCAAAGCAGACCTAGTGAAATCTGTTGCTCTGGTCACCACAGAAGGTATTATTTTGAAGTAGTTCATAAATTCAGTGTTCATAGTGAAACTAAGATGTTGGTGTTCGCTGTATTAGAGAGCAGGGGTTAGGCACAACTCTTTGTAGAACAAGAAATGAAGCAGTTTCCAATCTGATTCCAAGGTTTGAGAAGTTGTGCAGTGCTGGACAGGTACACACGTTCCATTAGTGAACAATTGTGGGTATTTAGGAATGAAAAATAGATTTTCTTTTAATTGATATATACAACTTTTTTCAAACAGCTACTAAGTTGTTAGTTTATAAATACATGTGAAGTCATTTGGACCTAACCACATACAAAATCAAACTCTTAGGTGTTTCTTTGGCTTAGGGTTGCCCTGAAACAATTATTGAGTCATGAAGCATGCTGTGATCCAAGATAATCTGAGAGCCTCTGCCTTAGAGTTCAGCTAGTCCAACTAGTCTGATGTATTGATAATTGCTTTCCCCTTACTCCCTTTATTTCCTCTTTTTGGAAGCAACATGACCTGTAGTGGATTCTCTTGCGTTTGACAAATGAAGCATTATTCATTATGGTAGCCATGTGGTGTGGGGATGATTTGATTACACAGTGCCAGTTGAGAGACACCCCATTTGATAATATTTGACAGTCGTTTAATAACACAAAAAATATTTAACCAGGAGTGATGTCTTAATAAAATACTCAAACTCTAGTAAAGCAAAGCACACTACCATTTATCACCAGCAATACTTATTAAAATTTTAAAATATGTATATTTGTTCTAGAACTGGTGAGTGTGAACTCATTCTCAAAAGCCTGTGGGAGAAATTATACTTCATAATAAAGCAAGAAGAAGATAAACTAAGCACACACATAACATGTTAATAGGCTCATAATTTTGAGTAAGAGCTTTGTTGAGGGAAGATTACAAATTACATTTTAAAATGAATAATTGAGTTAGGGATGAAGTTAGTGGGAATTATATTAATATTCCACTTTCCTCTTGCTGCTGTTTCTTATCTAAGTTATGGAAACATGAACTCAAACCTCCACCATTCCTTTTCTTTAGATGGTACCATGATTGGCTTGCCTTTTTTTGTTTTTTCTTTTTTCTTTTTTTTTTTTTTTTTTTTTTTTTTTTTTTTTTTTTTTTCCTGAGACATAGGTTCTCTCATTTTTTTTTTTTTGGAAGCACCCTGGCCT
>NW_016107390.1:5391488-5392848 GCF_001604975.1 Cebus imitator
TGCAGTGACATGACCTTAGCTCACTGCAACCTCCATCTCCTGGGTTCAAGTGATTCTCATGCCTCAGCCTCCTGAGTAGCTGGGATTACAGGCATGTGCCACCATGCCTGGCTAATTTTTGTATTTTTAGTTAGAGTCAGGGTTTCACCATGCTGGCCAGGCTGTGAAATCCTGACCCCAAGTGATCCACTCATCTCGGCCTCCCAAAGTGCTGGGATTTCAAGTGTGAGCCACGGTGCCTGGCCGGTACTATGGTTGGGTTTCTATTTGCCCTTGATTGTACTTGAGAATTCAAATACAAAGTGAAGATGACATGTAAGCAAGGGGTGCAAGGAAAGGTAGGGAATAGCCCTGGAGGCGATACAGAGAGGGGCAGAGACAGAGGTAGATAGAAATAATCTCAGAATATTTGTAAGAGTCAACAATTTTTCAAAAACACTTAAAACTTGTACCAATTTGGAGAAACTAAAAAAATGTCTTTGGTGTCTTAGGGATACCCATGCTTAAGTATCAGAAAGTTTCACTTGTTGAGTTTAACCTGAATGAGGAAACAGTTGTGAGTTATTTGCCAGTGGGAGAGGATTCCTTAGCTCCCAGAGCTGCAGGGCTTCCTGGTCTTTGGGCGGAACAACTCATGAGAGGAGAGGCTGATGTCAGGCAAGGCCAGTTGGGTTCTCCCTTTAAAATATTGATAAGAATCATCATTAATCACACAAACAGTAAATAGGTTTGAGCTCCGTCTTTGGGGAAGCAATTATGCATACGTTGGCAAAGAAGATGGTGTAGCGTGTGGATGGCTTGGCATGCTAAATTGAACACTTTGAGGTTTATCTTTTATACAGCGGAAGACCACTGAAGAGCTTTCACTTTGACTTCATGAAAGAAGTATTTTCGAGAGACGAAGTTAAAAAACAGCATAGAAGAGACATTTTACAAAGTAGTCAGTGGTACTTTAAAGTCCTTCATGGGAGCTGCTTCAAGAATAGTGTTGGGCTCAGGAGGCAGAGGATGTGTAAGGTTCTCTCAGCAGTGCTATCGAATAGAAGTATAATGAGACCCGCGTATGTTATTCTCAATTTTCTGCACATTCACTCATTTAAAGCTAAAAATAATTAATATTTAACTCAACACATCTATATGAAAAACTATCAATATACTTTACATTATTGATACCAAGTCTCCTAAATTCAGTGTGTATTTTATACGTATAAGTGTTTCTCCATTCAGTCTAGCCACATTTTAAGTGTTAATAGCTACATGTGAGGCCAGGCGCGGTGGCTCACGCCTATAATCCCAGCACTTTGGGAGGCTGAGGCGGGTGGATCACGAGGTCAAGAGATCGAGACCATCCTGGTCAACA
>NW_016107390.1:5393034-5405527 GCF_001604975.1 Cebus imitator
AAACTCTGTCTCAAAAAAAAAAAAAAAAAAATAGCTACATGTGGATTTTCACTACAGCCTTGCTACTCCAACCGTGATCTGCAGACCAGCAGTACTGGCATCACTTGAGAGCTTGTTACAAATGCAGAATTCTCATGCCCTACCTCCGAGCTATCGAATCAGAGTCTAAATTTTAGAAAGTTCAAATCACCCCAGTGATTTAAAGTGATTTGAAGTCTGGAAGCACTGACTTCTAGGACAGTGGCTCCCAGTGTGATCGTCAGACCAGGACCAGCAGCTGCTTTACCACCTGGGAAATTCTGGGTTTTTTTTTTTTTTTTTTTTTTTTTTTGAGACAGAATCTCCTTCTGTCATCCAGGCTGGTGCAGTGGCATGATCTCAGCTCACTGCAGCCTTGACCTCCTGGGCCCAGGTGACCCTCCTGCCTCCGCCTCCCAAGTAGCTGGGAATACACATACATACCACAACACCCAGTTAATTTCTCAAAATTATTTATAGAGACAGGGTCTCCCTATGTTTCCCAGGCTGATCTCAATCTCCTAAGTTCAAGCGATCCTCCTGCCTCAGTCTCCCAAAGTGCTGGCATTACAGGCATGAGCCACCACACCCATGCCCTCATGGGAAATCCTTGAGTTCCAACACAGACCTATTAAATAGAAACTCTGGAGCCAGGAATTTAGTTCTAACAAGCCATCGGGCGATTCCTATGCACATTCAAGTTTGAGAACCACTATTTTAAAACATCTTTCTCTAGCAAAAATAATCTTATCATCTTTCCAATGGACCTTATATTTTGATTTTTTTTCTAATAAATTCCATTTTTTAAGGAACTAATATAGCTTGGCACTATCATTACTCAACACACATCTCTTCATTGATATCACAGGGAGGGGAATGGAGGCCTAGGATATTCTATGATCTCATTAAAATAAGTTTCAATAAGAAATTCTGATCAGTATATAATAAAAGCTGCAATTGAGCATTTCCTGTGTCTTTGGCACCATATTGGATATTTTACACGTATTTCCTCTGGTCTTCTTTCAGCTCTCTGTAAGGTAGGCAGAAATATAGGAATATCCACATCTCACAATGAGTCCTCTAGTTTCGCAGGGCTTACATCTGGTCAGGGACAGAGCCAGGACCCAACCTAGGTCAGCCTGATGTCAATGCCTATGTGTGTACCACTTACCACCCTGTTATGTTTAAATAATTTAAACTAAAAGCAAAAGCACTTGAGATTTTAGTATGCACTGAAAGTGTGATATTTGAAACACTGAAAGTAGCTCACAGGTTAACCGTGAACTGTCCTCCCCACTCCACACACACACACACAAAATTCTGTTTTAGTTTTGTGACAGAGTCTCCCTCTGTCACCCAGGCTGGAATGCAGTGACATGACCTTAGCTCACTGCAACCTCCACCTCCCGGTTCAAGCAATTCTCCTGCCTCAGCCTCCTGACTAGCTGGGACCACAGGCATGCACCACCATGCCTGGCTAATTTTTGTACTTTTATTAGAAACAGGGTTTCACTTTGCTGGCCAGGATGTTCTCAAACTTTTGACCTCAAGTGATCTGCCTGCCTCAGCCTCCCGAAGTGCCGGGATCACTGGCGTGAGCCACCATGCTTGGCTTCTACACACTCAATTCTACCTATACTACTTACAATGACTCCTGGTTAGAAACCACAGCCCAGGGCAGCACAGGCTCAGATAAATCCAAAGAAGAAAAGGGTGACACAGCATTGAATATCTTCACAGGAGCACAGCAGTGGCTGACGGTGAAGGACTGAGAGAATGGGGGTGGGAAGAAATCGAGTCCTCTGCCTGTCAAGAGTCTTTAATCATGGACATTGTTTAGAATTGCTGGTACCAGATAAACCAACGGAGCTTTTGGAATTTATTTTTAAATTTCCTGCAGACAAGGCATTCTTTGATTCCCCTGGAGCAGAATGCTCCCCTCTGCCCTCCTTGTCCGCATTATTTCACTGCCTCATAGAAAATAATGGGACATTTTGCTAAGGGTCTCTCCTGATGCTTCTCTAGGGTTTGGAATGTTCTGATTGGGGGCACAAGAAATCTATGCCATAAAGGTCTCCAGGAGAGAAGGTAATTGCCCCACTCATGCCACTCTGTCACCGCCCACATCATTCTGCATGAGTGACTCACCTGCAAGTGATTGCTCATACAATTATATAAAACAAGTAGTCAACAATTGGATAAAACGGTTCAGATATTCTCTTCAGGGTCCACTGAATATTCAGCTCCCCCTTGGCAACCGTCTGCATGTTCCCTGGATAATTTCTAGATATACTGCAGTGTTGAAGAGGACTCTGATAATTAGCCTCAGATTGTTTTCCATCCCAGAGCAAAGTATCTTTTCACTGGCATAGAACATAAAGACTCAAAGCCCGCCATTTTTCTGAATTATAACAAGTTTCTGTCCTTTCTAGACGTACGGAGGGATCAGTGGCTGGCTTCTTGATAGGGTGGAACTCAGTACTTATTTTCTAAAGTCAGTCATCATTTTTGTTTCATTCTATAATAACACAGATTGTACATCATGGCAGCAGCTTGTGATTCTGTGGAGACTACATTGTGATTGGAGTGTTAATTAATGCATTTGTAGCAGGCAGCATAATATGAACGTCCCACTCTCTCAACAGGATCTTTGCAACGACACCATCTTGTCTTCCTGAAAACCTATGCTTTGAAAATAGCCTAGGAGGCCAGGCGCGGTGGCTCAAGCCTGTAATCCCAGCACTTTGGGAGGCCGAGGCGGGTGGATCACGAGGTCAAGAGATCGAGACCATCCTGGTCAACATGGTGAAACCCCGTCTCTACTAAAAATACAAAACATTAGCTGGGCATGGTGGCGCATGCCTGTAATCCCAGCTACTCAGGAGGCTGGGGCAGGAGAATTGCCTGAACCCAGGAGACAGAGGTTGCAGTGAGCCGGGATCGCGCCATTGCACTCCAGCCTGGATAACAAGAGTGAAACTCTGTCTCAAAAAAAAAAAAAAAGAAAGAAAGAAAGAAAATAGCCTAGGAAAGTCAGCACCAGAGTAGTCATTGGAAAGCATCTAGGAAGGAAAAGATAGGCTTAGGATGGATTTGTGAAGAAAAACTCTCATGTTACAAGCTTCCGTTCTCTCCCGGACGCAGTGAGGGACCCCGTAGATAACAGCAGTGCAGGTGCCTTGTGCTGGGACTTACTGAGTTGTGATAACTGAGGGGCTTTCTGTTCGGCCTCTAGCAGAAGTGGAGTTGGAACGTGGGGATTGTGGAAGTTGGAAGACGGGATCGGCTGGAGCACAAATAATACATACAGAAAGGTGGAAAAGCTACAGGTTTATCATGAATATATAAATGGCAAGTCTGTATATGGGCAATCACAATATCATTTCAGCACATAGAGACTGGGTGAACTTATTACAGTTCTACATGCTGGATAAGCTTTAACCTGGGGGATTGTTAGAAATCTGTGGTCAGCACCAAGGATAGCTCAGGGAGACCATACATTTGTTCTCAATTAACCCATTCTATCTAAATGCAGGCAGTTGATTAGCACCTGTTTCAAGAAGTTAGCACCAGACCAATGGTAACGGTTGGCTATTCGGATCCTGCCTGGGCCCCCCGTGTCAGAGCCTGAATCTTTGTTTACACCAGACTTGCCCTGCTGGTCCCTGCCATGTGTTCTAGGCGGGTTTGTAGATCTTGTGGAAGGTGATTTGATAATTTGCTACCCATGCACTTTTGGGCTCAGTAGTCCTAAAGGATCAATGGAAATCTCCTGTCTGGAGGCCTTGTTACCTTATTCCTGGATCCCAGCAGAGGGGTCCCCGTGCCCCTTTTGAAACAGGAATATTTAGTCACAGATTTCAATGGGAAATTGTGAGATTCTCAAGAGTTGCCAGTCTGAAAAGCAGAAAACAATTAGGTTGACCTGCTCTAATTCAAAAGCATTCACCTAGAATTTTTTTTGTGTTTGCAGATACTAATGGTTGCACAAGAAAGGTAGCCTTAGTATGTATTAAGACAGGCCTTCCAGTATTAATATACATTGTCTATGGGAGAATTAAAGCCCCCGCAGCCCTATGGAGTCATTTGAAATTCTTAATTACTTATGTTATGGGCATAAATTCATTAGGGCCTTCTCTCTTCTCCCTTTCTTTGTCTTTATAAGTAGCAAAGGTCCAGGAGTTCATTCTAGACAGTAACAGAATCATGGGGGGTGGTAAAACTTCATTAATTAAAAACTGTTATGGATAAGCCATGTGAATGAGTGAAGTCTGATATATAGAATACCTTTAAAGAAGTGCTATTTTACTATTTTAAAAACCATACTTCATATGCCACAATCAAGCAGCCTCAGATCCAATTGTCGAACAGATGTTTAGCAGCAGATTGTTGTTTTAATGAACCAGTAACTCATTCCTAACAAGCTTGGTGTGCGTATCATCAGTGGTACTCAAAATACATTGTTACCTTTAACCGGGTTAAAGATGAATGCTCCAAAACTTCTAAGATCCTCTCACTTCCTAAATAGTGGAAATGTATTCTACAACTCCAGTCAAATTACTGTAATCTTAAATATGTGTTGTTTAATAAGGAATTATTATATGTATTCTTACTTCTTACTATAAACTTGGACTTAAGAAAAGCTCTCATTCCCAAGACTATTTTGACCAAACGTTTTTGTCATCTTGCCTCTGCCTAGGCTGCAGTGGAGTTCTTGTAGCGTCAAAGCCCTTCTTTTCACATCTTCTTTTATATGCTCAGAGTTACCAGACTGAATTCTCAAAAAAAATTCATTAAATGAAAACAAAAAATTAAAATTTCTTTTCACTGGTGACAAGTTCATATTACCCTGGTAGTATAAAGACATGAATGTTTGATTTGTTACTCCAACTATGTATTATTTGTGTTCAATCAAAGGCTTTCTTTAAAGGCGATTGTTAACCATTATGATGACATGGATAAACAAACATCTATAAGATTATTAAAAGACCAGCTATTCCTAATTAAGATGCATCATTCTCAATGGGTGTTTGTTTTTGTAAATTCTGGAGATTCTGATTCCATTGACTTGCAATGGCACCTCAGCATGTACATTTGGAAAATACTTACTCAGTATATTTTGTTGTGCAATCTGGTGAGGAACCACTTCCTCATCAAGCAAACATTCGTCATTTATATGCAGCAATGTAAACACATGTGAATGAGCCAATTGCCTACCTAAATCTCTGCACAAATGGATGTCTAATATATGCCAACTTATTTTGTTTTTATGTTGCCATGATGCACAACTCACATTGTTTTCACATAGGCAATCTATATCCATGGATGTATTTACTGGATGTGTGATTTTGCATAAGTTTCTGTGCCTCTCTGTGCCTTGGTTACCTCTTCTGTAAAATGGAGATGAAGCCCAATACTCAGTGTTTTCGTGAGGACTTAACAATATTTGTGTATGTGAATTAGTTAGAACTCTGTCAGGCAATTATTAAAGGTTCCATAAATGTTAGTGATATAGTTTGGCTGTGTTCCCACCCAAGTTGCATCTTGAATTATAGCTCCCATAATCCCCACGTGTTGTGGAAGAGACCTGGTAGGAAGTAATTGAATCATGGGGATAGGTTTTTCCCATGCTGTTCTCATGATAGTGAATAAATCTCATGAGATCTGGTGGTTTTATAAAGGGCGGTTCCCCTGCACATGCTGTCTCTTGCCTGCCACCATGTAAGACGTGCCCTTACTCCTCCTTCACCTTCCGCCATGATTGAGGCCTCCCAGTCATGTGGAACTGTAAGTCCATTAAACCCCTTTTTCTTTATAAATTACCCAGTTTCAGATATGTCTTTATTAGCAGCATGAGAACAAATATAGTTAGTTATTATAGTTGTCACTACGAATGCTGCTATCACTGTCACTGCGTCTACCCAGGACTCTGTTATAGCCAACTAGCCAACATGGCTACTGTTATTTGTCATTATTATTATGATGTCTCTCACTCTCCAAAGGCTACCAGAAAGCAAGTGACTGTGGCCTTATAGTAGGAATAATGGTAAATCTAATTTATAAAGGAAAATTAGGCTTCATTCTTTGGAACTTTGATTTTATCAGTAACAGAATTACATGTACAACTCACAACTCAGTGGACATTCAAACACATCATACCTCTAACTACAGTGGCTCATAAAATATATCACTAGTCTGTGAATTTTAAAGAAGGATGAATTCTTCCATTTTCCCCAATTTAACTTCCTTCCCGAAAAGGAAGGAAGTTGACCAGCATCGTTTGGTCAATAACTTTAAATAAAATTTAGTCAATTTCTTCAGGAAATCTTATCTGTCTTTCTCCATTAGAAAAGAACATGGGGGAGGTTTCAAAAAACCTTCAGTAACTAAAGAGGTGGAAAATCACTTGCTGCCTAAAGTCAGTGTCTTCCCTGACATGTTCACTTTTAATAATCTTGGGATTTGTTTTGGGTTTGGGAATCGAATGTTGCATCTGTGCCAAGAAGAAACCCTGATGGTATGCAGTGCTCCCACCAAGGCATGTGTGTGTGTGTGTGTGTGTGTGTGTGTGTGTGTGTGTGTGTGTGTGTATGCACAGGCATGCATATGCATGAATATGAGTAAATAGAGGCAAGTGTTGTTTTGAGAGCTCTCAGCTAAAGGGGTTTCGGCACACCAGAGTAGCTAGCAACCTTGTCCTAACAGGAAATGAAGGGGAGCCGAACGCAGGTGTTTGCCGTGTACCTTTAAATTTTTTTTGGAGATGGAGTCTCACTGTAGAGCCCAGGCTGAGTGCAGTGGCGCAACCTCAGCTCACTGCAACCTCCGCCTCCAGGGTCTCGGTTCAAGCAACTCTCCTACCTCAGCCTCCCAAGTAGCTGGGATTACAGGCATGAGCCACCATGCCCAGCTAATTTTTGTATTTTTCAGTACAGAAGGCATTTCACCGTGTTGGCCAGTCTGGTCTTCAACTCCTGACCACGTGATCCCCACGCCTCAGCCTCCCAAAGTGCTGGGATTACAGATGTGAGCCACCGCCCTGTCCTGCTGTGTGCTTTTTATGGGATGCTTCTTTTAACTGGAGGACAGCCTAATGCCCAGTTGTCCTACCTATGACCCGGCAGGTGGGTGGGGGGGGACCCTCACACATGGAACTTGTTTATGCTGGCAGATGCCCTTGTGGCTCTTGTCTGCCCCATGTCCAGTTTATGCCTGCTTGACCACAGCTCTAGCACTGGGACCCCAACCTTGCGTTCTCCCCAGTGTCCTCAGGGAAAACACAGCCAGGGACAGCGCCTGGTTCTTCAAGATGGAAGGCACAAATTCAATACCACCACAACAGGAAGCAAGTTCAAAGCTTTTTACTTACAGATCCTGGGCAAGGAGAACATAATGAGTCAGGGTGCAGTGCAGGGGAGCCCTTCATCCCTGGGTTATGCAAGGAAAGAATGAAGAGTCAGGCAGAGATGGAGAAAGCATGGCAGTTGGTAGTTTGTACAAGGGAATAGGGTGTGTGTCACTGTAGGTTCCCAGGTAAATGTCTGAATGGTCCATTTAAAGGACACACTGGGAAAATGAGGAACCCAGTCAGGTAGGTGGCAGAGATGCCTCTGAGTTCTTATTTCTGGCCACCAGCCTGAGCCGTTTGGGTGCGGTATGGCACTGGAAACCGCACCACGGGTGACGGAGCGCTGCTTCTGGTATGAGAAAGTTAAACCTACATTTAAAATGGATACCAAGGGAACATAAAATTTTAAGAATTTACTACAATTGTATTTTAGAATAGCATCAACTTTCATCTTTTCCTTAATCGCACCTATCAGTCAGAATAGAATCTAAGGGTAAGAATCTGTGGGTTGTTCATTGGTTTCCAAGTGTTTCCCATTGTGAAGGTTTGTGACATGCTTTTTTGCACAGTCCATATTTTACATCCAACTGGTTGCTGGCAGGACTTTTTTTCTTTAAGGCCACACATAACCTATTTATCAGAGTAAGGATGTGAACAGACTTTTTAAAATTTCCCATAAATAAAATTTACAACTTGCACTGGAGAAGGTGCTTTCTTGCAAAAGGTCATTGAAATCTCAAGATGATGAAAGCAGCATGTCCTAAAACATGGCTGCATCATGGTAATCACAGTTCAAACCTTGATCACTTGTTGTTTGTTTTTTTTTTTTTTTCTTGCTTAAGTAAAATATCAAGCCCTGTTCTTTCTCCCTCTCAAAAAAGAACAATTTTCTTCTATGAAAGGAATGTAAGTGAAGAGGAGAGGTGGGAAGCTATTTCATCTTGCGAGAGACCTCTCACCCCCAGCATATTCTCCCCTGTGGAATTTTTATTCCTCCTTAGGGAAAAGCTTTTGTAAGATAATCCATTTTCTATCAAAGCTGGTCAATACTGGCAGGTGGAAAAACAGTCAGACGTGGTCTGTGGAAGGTTATAAACAGAATTTGCATTTTAGGCAGAGCAGCAGGACACTCCTAAAAGAAAAGCACCTTCAAAGATTTACAAGTAGCATGTAAATACTTGGAAATTAATCATATATAAATCAAGTATAGAAGTGCTAAGCAACTGCATACTAAGTTGTGGAAATCATTGGAGGCTCAAGGGAGATAGTGTAGGCAGTGCTTCCCAAACGTAGTGAAAGTGTAAAGACTCCTGGGGTCTTACAGAGGTGGGAGGAGCATTTCTGTCTACACCCTCATCAGCCTGTTGCATCTGTCAGATTTATTAACTCATCGGATGCTTCATCCACTTCTACATGTAAAAGCATTAATATTTCATTGCAAAAGCCTTCCTTTTTTTTTTTTTTTTTTTTTTTTTTTTTTTTTTTTTTTTTTTTTTTTTTTTTTTTTTTTTTTTTGCTTCTAGTGTCTTGCTCTTGAATTCCATTTGCAAATAACATGTCCATGTACTGATGATTGACATGGCCCAGTGAATCTGGAGAGAGGTCATGCCTCAAGAACAATACTGGAGAGTGTTTTTTCAAAAAAACATTTGTCAATACACTGGAAAAAATTTAATAGAGCCTGCCAGGGGTGTACAGTTTTGTTTGCATAAAGCATAGATACTTTTTACATGCAAAATGAGTTTTAACAGTCACTTCCCCCACATTCACTTGGGGTTTTGTCATCCAGTAGGATTGAGGAAGATTTTATTTCCAAGAACAGATGGTTTTTCTGCACTTTCCATAATTGCAAACAACTGCATGAATTTCTTTTTTTTTTTTTTTTCTTGCTTTCAGATACATGACCAATGTCTGGCTATTAGGATTTTGACTTCCTTTACCCAAATGCCTCTTTAAAAATAATAATAATAATGACTTTCACAAACAGTCACTTATCCTCTACATATATATGGTCTTTAAAATTGACTCCCTAAAAAGCCTGAAACTTTGCCAAAATTAAGGAATTGAAAGATGAAATTACTAGAGGCTTATTCACATCTGCTGGAATTTATATAAATATATTTTTATATCTCTGTCTTTAGGAGGACCCAAAAGAAATAAAGGATACTATTTCCTTTCTCCAGTGAAGAGACTGACCCTTGTTGCCCGTCTCTCCCTGCTCATCCTGCTCTTTGATCATCTTCTCTTTTACTTTCTTCCTCTCCCTTTTCCTTTTACATCTCCTTTCACCATTTTCTTCTCTCCCCACTTTGCTGAATGGTGGAGAATGCCTATTCAACCCAGCCCAAATTCTCGAGACACAAAAAGACTGGGAAAATGCTGGGAGATAGAATGAACGGACAGCAATGACATCATTGTCCTAGTTCACATTTATTAGAAAGAATTTCTTAATTTTCTGCCATGATGGTTGAGCATCCTTTCCACCTCTTTCTCTTTCTTTCCTTCCCTTCCTTCCTTCTTTCCTTTTTTCTATCTCTCTTTCTTCCTCTTGTTCTCTGTCTCACTGTCTCTTTTGTTCTTTGAATTCTAGTTCAATTAAAATAAAATCCACACAGGATTTCTCTCTTCTCAATGACAACAATTGAGACTTGAGGGAAGTATTTTCCTTCTTTCTTTTTCTTCACGTATATTTCCATGAATTCTTGGATTCTTTACCTAGCTCTGAGATATTTATGACATTCAGAACCAAAACACACTGGTAAACACCTGTAGATATTAGTATGAACAGGATATGAAAGCTATAGGATCTCTGTCTACTACTTTTGTGAAGAATAGTATTGATTATTGCTCATATAATTCTTTTTTACATTTCCCATCTTGGTAGGCTAGAGAGTATTTTGCTGCCATGCTACCATCTACCCTCCTCTTCAAATATTTCTAACCTAAGTATAATGCACTTGCTTTATGATTCTGGTGTGACTTGAGCTGTCTATTCTTTCTAATTTAGCAGACAGCCATTTTGCAAAACTTTTAAAATTATAACTGAGCCAGGGAAAAACTTCCTGTAGCTTTTTAGCATCACAGCCTTGATCCCAAAAGATAAGCTAGAATTCAATGTTTGCTAGAAATATTCAAGCACACATACGGTAACATTCTATGTAGGCAATCACTAAGCTCTCATCCCTGGACAATTTTTTTTTGATACATTAAGGTTGTCTGCAGAACCGAGAAAAGAAAATAGCTAAATCTAGGCAATAAATGCAGACACTGGCTTTTATCCTGAGGATTTTGAGTTACACAAATTTCTTTGCATTTTAGCTTTCTCAGTTACAGAATGACTGACAATAATCATATTGACCTGCTTCCCGTAATGGTTGTAGTCACTGCCTAGTGGTTTTTCAACTGATAAATTAGTACCCTGCCAAGGGGAGACGATTGATGCAGCATCACAGTGAAAAAGCACTCTGGCAGTGACACCGCTCAGCAAAGAGCATCCGGTTTATCTGGAGGAGAAAGGAAAGTTCCTTCCTATTGAATAAAAACAACAAAGGCTCCTGCTTCCAATGTTCCTGGTTCTTTCATTCTATGATGTCAATCTTTTGACATTTTAATGAGAAGTGTCATTTTGTGTAAGGTTTAAAGGAGAATTTAGCTTCCAACCCCAGCTTGTTAATTGAATAAATGTCCTCATCTTCTTGACTCAATTCACTTTATACTTGAAAAACTATTATGCCAAATATTTATTTTTTGCCTACCAAATAGGCAGTAACCAGCCTTTGAAACCTGCAGCAGACAACAGTGTTTGCTCCACCTCTGAGGCTGAACAGCTGTGTCTGTTGTTCCAAGATGTCCAGCTTGCAAGGATGCAGTAGATCAAGCGGAGCAGGAGTCTCTCCTTTTCCTTTGCCATGGCAGCTCCGACGCTCTGTGTGATTGTATCTCAGGGTTCTCTGTCTTCATTGAGAAATCATCAAGGGCACCAAATATATTTCTAATAGCCATTGCTAGACATAGTCTCTTCTTTCTTGATGTACATTACTTCTGGAAGCGATCTTAACCACCAAAATGAGCAAAGGAAACTCATAAGGGAAAGGAGAGTGAAATGTTCCTAAGTCAGGATTAACTCCTGTGACTGTGTGTGCATGAATTTATCTGCAGCGTTCACAACCATCTTACTTCGCATATCCAACTCAGGACCTCTGGTCAAAACTTAAGGAAGGCATCTTAAATATTCACAATGAATATTTTCCTCAAAATATTATGTTCATTTTTATAATATAGGAAACTTCAAAAAGTGAAGCATACATTGCAATTGCAACCACTTTAATACTATTTTTTTGTTCCCACGGGTACGTATACTTCTATATAGCTGTAAATAGATGATATGGTTTGTCTGTGTCCCCACCCTAATCTCATCTTGAATTGTAGCTCCCATAATTCGTGGGAGGGACCCAATGAGAGGTAATTGAATCATGGGGGTGGTCTTTCCCATGCTGTTCTCATGATAGTGAGTAACTCTCACGAGATCTGATGGTTTTATAAAGGGGAGTTCCCCTGCACACGCTCTTGCCTGCTGCCATCTAAGACACACCTATCTCCTCTGCTTTGTGCCACGATTGTGTGGACTCCCAAGCCATGTGGAACTATGAGTCCATTAAATGCCTTTTTCTTTGTAAATTACCAAGTCTCAGGTATGTCTTTATTAGTAGCATGGGAACAGACTAATACAATCGAGTATGTCTAGAATTTACAAAATTATCTATTAAAATATATTATGATTTAAAATACAATAGATATTATTGTACCAAGTTAAAAATACTGATAAATAGTATAGATATTTAAATATAATATTTTTATTGTATTTAATATTATATTTAATATCCATTATATTTAAACATATAATATCTATTATAAAGCAATCAATAGCAGCATGTGGGGATTTATGGTATCTATTATATTTAAATAATATATTTCATTAAATAATATTTAATTAGTATATTTAATTAATTATTTAAATAATATATTATTTAAATATAATATATTATTTAAATAATTAATTAAATATACTAATTAAATATTATTTAATGAAATATATTATTTAAATATAATATATTATTTAAATAATTA
>NW_016107390.1:5407322-5409276 GCF_001604975.1 Cebus imitator
AAAAAAAAAAAAAAAAGGAACAGAGGGAGGGAAAAGGGAGGTGGGGAGGGAAAAGGAAGATGCAGCTCTAAACTACATCCATTGTACTCCGTGCATGGTCCAGAGGTTAAGAATCCTTTCTAGGCAAACATTAGTGTAAAGAAGTGGATAGCTATAGGTTCTTAGAAAACATTCATCCTATTTAACTATTTATCATTCGGTCTTTTTCTTAGCATTGGCAACACATCTTAGAATATATAAAGTATATGTGCTGATATAGGACAAAATTACGTGGAAAAATAGGGAGTTGTAGAATATATAGGCTGCTCCCATTTGGAAATACACAAGGAGGAATGTTTTGTACAGGTCCACGTATAAGTCAGATAAATGTCTGCTCTTGACATTGTAGACTGTTTGAGAAGGTTCATCAAAAGCCATTAAGAAGAATTTCTTTTAGAAAAGCAAACAGAGAAGTCACCTTATAACCATCCTACCACAGAAGGCTTTTCTTTCTTATACAGTGCATCTCATTTTACTTTTCAAAACCTTTCGCAGCAGTTAGTTCTGGAGTACAGGTGGCATTTGTGCTCCTGACAAAAGAAAAAGCCTTAAGTTGTCCTCTGAGGAGATAAAGTCTTCATGGAGAGAGGAAGGCCAAAACCTTTCTTCTGCTCGTCTCTCCCCGCTCTGTGCTGTAGCTCCCAGCTGGCGAGGAATGTGCTGCTATCCTTGTGATCCAGGCTTCTGGTCAGACTTGATGGACAGTGAGCACCCAGTGACTTTGTTGATTGAATATATGAGTGAATGAGCTGTCAGTGAATGGGATGTGAAATCGATGTTATATATATTAAAGATATATTTTATTTATATATTAAATTTATTAATATATAAATATATTAATATATATCAATGTAAAGATCCTAAGAAAGATCAAATCTAAAGTAGAGATGCAAGATTATTGAGGAGCTCACAAAACGTCGAGGCAGCAGGTGGATTTATGTAAACTACATGCCTGGTCCTCCTTAAAAGCAGAATTGTGATTCATTCCACCTAGGGAAGCCTGCTCCTACACCTGCCTTGGTATTGCCCAGTCATAGCTTTCCCCTTCCCTTCTCCAAAATTTCTGCAGAGTCCCCACTTCCAGAATGAGGTCAGAGGAAGGAAAAATGTTGCTGAGAGCTTGCTTGCTTCATGTGAGCCTGTGGAGGTTGAGAACGACAAGATAATTTGTAAACTCGTAAAACAGTGGTAAAAAACACATTCTGGAAATATCCTCTTTAGGGGATAAAAGGAATTAAAACTGCCCGAGAAGGAGGAGTCAGGACCAGTCCCCAAAGCATGCATCTACCTGCTTAAGAAAACAAGATGAGGACTTTTCAAAGTATTCAGTGGAATCAGAAATCAGACCACTGATTAACTCAGAAGAGCTTCAGTGGAAAAGTAGGAGGAGGTGGGAACCAGGGACAAGGGGTCAAATCTTGGATGCCCCTTATGGAGGATGCAAGAGAGGAAGATGGAAAACGTCATCGGGAGCCTGGCCTGTCATTTTACAGTGGCTGGTTGCATTTGGAGTCTGTCCAATGGGACCTTGAAAGGAAATCCCCTGCAGGATTATAAGGCCAAACCAAGCAGATTCCGGCCATAGCGATGAGTGGAGAACTTAGGCTGGTAATTCCAGCAATGGACTGATTGTTGGAGTGTATGGGATGTAGCCCCACGTGAGCAGATTGGCCTTTCTACAGAGTTGAGAGAAGCTTCATTTTATAATTTGAATGCTGGATCATATTTGTTGACATTTGCTGATGTATTTACAGAAAAATGTATGCTTTATTTCTGCATCAGGCCTTTATAAAATTTCTTGCAATTACTATAGTCAGTGATGGATAGTACTCTACCTGCAAAAACTGTTCTGTATCATATATTTTCTTCCAACGTTCTTGGAGGGGATTTCTTTTTTTTTTTTTTTTTTTTTTTT
>NW_016107390.1:5409406-5428554 GCF_001604975.1 Cebus imitator
CACGCACCACCATGCCCAGCTAATTTTTTGTATTTTTAGTAGAGACGGGGTTTCACCATGTTGACCAGGATGGTCTCGATCTCTTGACCTCGTGATCCATCCGCCTCGGCCTCCCAAAGTGCTGGGATTACAGGCTTGAGCCACCGCGCCCGGCCTGGAGGGGATTTCTAATAAAGAATGTGACTGAAAAACAAAATCCCTTCTAATCAAATGCAGTATTTCCCTTACTTGAACCCTACAGAACGTTGGTGCTATTTTACCTAAGCTGCTTATCAGATTCTGCTTTGTTTATAACTCATTTTATGCTGATTTTTTTAATCTCCTTTCCCCACTGCCATCACTGTTGCATCCCACAACCACCCATGCACACCCATGTATTTCGGGGATCAGGACATGCCCGTTGTGCATCCTGCTTCTTAACACGGTGCCTTGTATGTGAGAGATGCTCAGTAGTTAATTGCTGGATCAAAATGAATTATTTATGAATCCAGGATACCAGTCTATGAAATAACTAAGCAGTTGTCACCTTTTTATAAAAATTGCATTGCTTGTAAGATTGGCAGAATTATCATTTTATAATTATATGTGGGATGCACACATTGTTCTGGTAATGTTTGGTTGCCAAACTGCTTTCAGTGCTGTAACTACCCTCAGACATCTAACTCATTTAAATTATTGATGACAGCCATGTCTTAGTAACCCATAAGCATGCGGAAAGAACTGAATAATTAAACTTTCATTTTCAGTCCAAATGAGAATTTTCAAATGGGCAAACAAAGCATCTGGCCTTTTCATTCTTTCTTTCTGGCTTTCTTTCTTTCTTTTTCTTTTTCTTTCTTTTCCACATTCAGTGGCATTACTTTCATCTTCCATCAGGTGATACTTAAGGAGCAGCTTTCTCTGCCATTGGTAGTTAGTGTCTCTGTGGCTTTGATGCATTTTTGAAGATGCTCTCAGCCCAGGTTTATGGTCAATGGGATCCTGTTGCCCTCCTGCTCACGCTACACTTGGCTGTAGTTTGTAGGATGGTTCTCCGCAAAGAATCTTACAAGTTCAAATTGCACTGGGCTGACTAATAGAAAATCTTCAAGACATTTCCTCCTACAAGATTGCTGGAAACATTTCTACCCCATCAGATTGTCAATCTGGTTGCAAATAGGATATCCCTAAAACCTGTTTTTATTGTGGCTGATTTTTAAGACAGTATAGGTTGTGTCACAGGCAGTGACTATCTGTGGCTGGTGGCATGGGTGGTAAAAAGAATTTACCAAGACAGTTGTAGGTAAAGAAAGGCAGATTTATTAGAGAAAGTAGGAAAGTATGTTGCAAGGAAGCAGTGGGCAGGCCAGCAAGAGAGAAGCTGACTGCAAAGAGAGAAAGGCTTGCTGGGGGTTTTATAGGATGGTACTTGTGCTGTGTGCTGGAGAGGGCTACGTACAGTAGTGATAATGCCAAAATTGCAGTGAGCTAACTTGCATTTTCCGATCATCTGAGTGTCTGGTGATAGCTGGGTGCAGGAAGATTGTGAGTTATCTGCCCATTAGGGCTATGTGTCCTGGACCATGAAGAAAAGGCACACTTGTAGCTTATCTGCTTTTTCTTTCTGTTTTCCCCTGCTCCTGGTAGCCTGACTCCTTTTTCCTCATTAGGACTCCACAGGTTATATTCATGGGAAGCAATAATAAACTATTTGCATAAGTTTTCTCAGTCCCACACACCTATCTCTGTTTAAGCCCAGTGAAATGTTCTGTATTTTATAGCCTTTGGCCAGCCAGTTACCAAGCAGCTATTGGACTCTCTCCCATCCCAGATCCTTAAGATGACTTCCTTCCATTAACTGAAACATTGATTTGAGACAATCACTTTGCAAGTACATTGATCCCTTTAATGGGATATTGTTAAATGATAAGGTTCCCAGATTTCAAATTTACACTGTTTTTGAATATTGATACTTTCTAAAGCATTCCCATGTCAACTCTGAAGGAGATGTTGGTTGGATACATATTGAAAGGAGTCAGACGCACCACAGAAACACAGACATGGGACCATAGCCTCAGCAGAGTAGTGCTTTGGGCGTTTTGTGGGGGCTTAGCTCTAGAAATCAGCAAGAGGATTAGACAAGGATTCAGTTCACCTCAGTTTCTTCATACTCAAGCCCATACTGTGAGGTTGGAATATCAGTTTCTCAAATGACGTTGGAATACCTTGAGCAGCTGCTCCATTCAAGCGCTGTGGCGCAGGGTATGGTGAATACTAAGATGAAAAATACAACCAATCTACAAGCAACAAGTTTAAGTCAAGGGTACATTATGATACTGCACAAAGGCCAATGCCACCTTTATAAAATTCTAATTGCATGTTTTGCTTGTGGAAGGCAGAATGGAAGTTGCTTGGCGTGTTCACACCAGATTCAAATTCATGGAAATGGCCATAGGAGAATGAGGTTGAGAGTGTTAGATGTGGAAGTTCATTCTTGGACTTTGGAAAACAAATAAATAACATTCCTTTCTTACTCTATGACATCCAAGACATTTTAAAAGGTGCCTTTGAGGTAAATAGATTCAATAAAAATGAAAAAATAAAAACAGAGGAAAAGTACCTTCAGGAGTCCGATAGATGATGAACAAACGATCAGTTAGTTACCTATGAGGCCAGAATGGAAAATAGTTTAGATGTGTGGTCAAAATCGTACCTCCTACTACTAATTCCAGAATTGAACTTCCCTAGGTTAAAGGAATCACAGCTGCCAATGTACAGGCTATGCAGATTCCCGAAGAGGGCGGGGCCAAAACAACCAAAGACCAGGCTGTTCTTTCCTCCCCCACCCTCCCATCCCAAGGAACAAGTTTAGGGAAACAGGCTGCTCTAAAAAGGAAGAAGAGCCAGTGCTCTGCATGCTAAATTCATTCCCTAGTCTCACTAGGGAGGTCAGCCTTCCTGCAGTAGGAGGAGTAAGTGTGTGAGAAGTAGAAATAAAGTGAAATTACACTTTTTAATACTTCCAAAAGAGCAGAGGTACTTAATCTTTGGGCTAAAGCCCTGGGCAAAGTAGGAACCCTGGGAGAGTGAGAGGGTGGACCTCAAAGTCACGATGGAGACAAGGAGGACCAAGTTACAATATGAATTGAGATTCAATCATGACCATGGATTGAATCTGAGACCATCTTATCAACGATGTTTATGCCCGTAGCCCATCCTGTTACTTTTTACACCTCCAGTATCTTTCCATCGATACTCCTGTGAAGCGTCTCTGCATTTGTTTCCTAGCATGCAATGCTGAGAAATGGAAAACAGGTAGATGGGGAAGTTTCCTGCTTGAAATTAGAGAGGGAAGGGAAGTTTCTTTGAGTCAGGCGGCAACAGAGAATGGCAAGTGCGTCTGTAATTTTCATACGCAGCAGGTCACTGCATGCCCACGAGACTTTTCCTGGAGGGTGTGGGTGTGGCAGAAGGCATGGCAGAAGTGTGCACTCCAGCTCTTGTGCCTCAGCATACATCCTGACATCTGGTTGGTTATAATGGTAATACTGCTGCTATTAATAATAGCAAATGCCGTTATTCTACATAGCAGACATTGTCCTAGGCAGATTATACACGTATACATATATATTCATGTACAGATATAAATGTCTGTATATATACATATGTGTGTATACACACACACAGTAAATTATTTAATTATCATAACAACCTTAAGAATTTTATTACTATCTCATTTTATAGAAATGCTAAGGAGTTTGTTAGTTACAGACACAAAAGATAAAGAAATTTGTCTAAAGTTAGGAAGGCTGGAGAGCTGGAATTCAATCCTGCATCCTTGCTCTATCCACTAAAACAGATTAACTTTCTGGATGGCCAGCAATTGCACTCAGTGTTGCAGGGTAGCCCAGTGGTGGTCCAGACCAGAGGAGAAGCACTGTCTTCTTCCGTCATTCTGCGATGTTTCTGGAACCAGTAATGCTGGGAATCTAGATGTGAGGTTTCCTTTAAAAAGGCTAGAGCTGTCCTTGTTGCTCCCACTGCTGCGGCATAAAGTATAGGAAAAGCAGTGCTGCTAGGGAGGCCGTTGTTGAGGAGGAGAGCTCCAGTGAGCCGTGCTCTGAATCACAAAGGAGTGAATCAGAAGCAAGACACAGAAGTAAAAACATTTCTCTGGGGCAAGTGGAAGATCCCCCTTTTCTGAACATTTTTAGAGCCTTTCTGTACTTCAAGGTCTCTCCTCAAGTATATTCTGAAGATGAAATGTGTTTTATGAATGATAATCTACAAGTGGAAACCCACCAAATTCCACCCACTTGTCCATGCCTCCCATTATTTGATGACTTGGCTGCAAAGGAAAGTAGCCTGAGATTTATACTTTTTAAAATTTTCTTTTTCTAATTATTTTTTTATTTAAAAAAAACCTGAAGCCTACATCACCCAGTCTTCCCCAGTCAGCTTCCCATCCAAGGGCTAACCAAGCCCAACCCTGCTTAGCTTCAGAGATCAGGCATGTTCAGCATAGCATGGCTGTAGGCAAATTTTCCATTAGGAAATGTTTGTTCTACCTCTCTATTATTTCATCTTTTCCTAAATAAAAAGAAACTTAATGGGTAATATATACATTTCCTTTAATATCCTGTACATAAGTGGCGAGGGCGTTTATTTTACAAACCTGAAAGAGAAATATAGTCACTCAGGCCTTGCCCAGTGTTTTGTCAAAAGAATAGTTTCTTAGAGAGATTTTAAAAAGGAATCAAATACAACCCACTGAAACTGGAATGATCTCAACTTCCTAATTGTTCATTAAGAAGAAAAGAGAGAAAGCAGGAAGGTCAAGAGGAGCCATGGTGGCATTTTGGCATAATTTTCAACTGTCTTAAAGAAGTAAGATGAAATTAAAGTACTTCAAGACATAACTGATATGTGTTTCCAATTTGTTTCATCTCATTTTACTCTCAGGCCCCATTCCTTTAAGATTCCTCCCATTAATATTCTCCAGTTACTCTACTCAAGGTTTTATCTATTGATTTGCCTTTGCCTAGGTAAAGCCAAGAATCGTTGTATGAATTCCTTCTAGCTAGGATTCAAAGATGCCAAATGAATAATCACCCTTTAGAATTAGATCCTTATAAAAGATGAAGCATTGACTAAAGTGAAAGGAAGAGAGAAAGAGGGATGGAAGAATGAACGGACATTATTCTGTGATCTTGTAAGTCACTTGCCCTTTTGTGATCTCAGTGTTACCAGTGGAGAGTGTCCAGGTTCTTGGTGTTTTGAACAGAGAATTGGACAAAATGCACAAACAAAGCAATGAAAGAAAAACACAGATGTATTGAAACAAAAGTACACTCCACAGAGTGGGAGCGGGCTTGAGCAAGCAGCTCAAGAGTACTGGTTACAGAATTTTCTGGGGTTTAAATACCCTTGAGAGGTATTTATATAGGGTGTAAGCATATAAGCAATGGTTTAAATACCCATATAAATACCCATATTATCCATTGGTTATATGTTTATTACCAACAGTTTAAATACCGATATGTTTACACCCTACATAAATACCCATTGGTTATATGTTTACACCATTGGCTATATGTTTACACCCTACATAAATGAAGTAGTGGCCCACAACCAGTCTGATTGGTTGTCTCCCTCAACCAATTAGAGGCTAAAGTGAAGTTACCAAGTTACGGCTATGCAAATGTCTGATTGGTTGGGGAAGGTGACCAATCAGAGGCTGAGGTGAAGTTACAAAGTTATTCCCCTATGCAAATGAAGACTAGGCCCCTGATCAGTTTGATTGGTTGCAGGAGGGGACCAGTCAGAGGTGCTTTCCATTTATCATGTGTGATGCAGAAAAATGTGGTGGGATGTGTGGGGCGGGGGTAAGGGAAGTGGTTGCAAAGAGGGTAGCCTCTGATCCTTTTGTTACTTGGGTGTGGAGAGGTGGGGTTTTCCATTTGATTCAAATCTGCCTTAGGTCTCCTTCCTGCAGACCCTATTCTGCTGCCTCATCAGTATCCTTAAATTTTGAAATAAGGTTGAACTAACTGTTCTCTAGGATTCTTATATCCTCCCCTGTCTCTTCAATTAATTATGTTCCTTCTGGCAGGCATTATGATTCCCATGCGGTAGACATAGAAAATAAGACATCAAGAAGTTAAGTGGTATAAACCACCCACTGTGGGAATGAAGGGGCAGGAGAGTAAGCACATTTCTGAGCAGGAGGCTGTCTTTCAGCTCCCAAGATTCAATTCATTATTTCCTATCCCCTGTAACAAAAATTTCACCTTGAGGGCAGAAACAAAATCAACTTAGAGCTCCTAGTAATTAAATTTCCTGCCGTAACTCAGAATGTAAATCAGCAGCTAACAGGAGGCATGTTAGCTGCTCCCAGTTGCAAGTTCTTTTGTCTTTGTCGAGAAATTAAAGAAATACTTGTTCACATTTCTATAAAATCATGGAGACCACAAACTCGGCATCTGTAAATGATAAATTGAGCTGTGCTTGAGCTAACTTGTGTTAATTATTCTGAATTACAGCAAAGAACGGTGCTAATGCCTCTCCTCTCCCTGTTCTGCTGACAAGAACATCTATCAGACACCCGCGCTGGTTTCTGCATCACCAATAAAACCCACCAAGCCAAATCTGTCTCCCTTTATGCAGCCTCTCATGACCTAGCTGAAAATGGTTTCTTTTTCCCTCCACTCACTGCATTCTCTTTGATGACCACCTTTCATTAATTTTGATAAAACAAGATATAAAAATATTTTTCTGGTGTAATTACATGTTTCTTCTAATTCTTTTTTTTTGAGACAGAGTCTCTCTCTGTCATCCAGGCTCCAGGCAGGAGTGCAGTGGTGTGATCTCGGCTCACTACAACCTCCCCATCCCAGATTCAAGCGATTCTCCTGTCTCAGACTCCCAAGTAGCTAGTACTACAGGCCCCGCTACCACACCTGGCTAGTTTTTGCATTTTTTAGTAGAGACGGGGTATCACCATGTTGGCCAGGTTGGTCTCAAATTCCTGATCTTGTGATCCACCCCCCTCAACCTCCCAAAGTTTTGAGGTACAGGCGTGAGCCACTGCACCTGACCCTAATTCTTATTTTTATTTTAAAATCCGAAACACCTGGGCAGAAAAAGGAGGCCATGCATACAACACATAGGCCTTGGTCCTCACCCACAGAGAATTCCTAGTCTTACAACTGCTTCACTTTGTAAATAATTCTTTCTGAAGATGAAATATTAAACTCGTTTTTGAGTATTCTTTTCTCAGCTTTCTTGCTTACTAGCTGGGCATTCAGTGAAGCCCCTTAATCTCTTTGTATCTCGGTTTTCTTACTGTGAAATGGGTTGTTGTGAGGTTTAAATGCATGTAGACATATAAAGCCTTGAGAACAGTACCTGGGGTACAGTAAGCACTATAATTAATTCGCATTGCATCTCTTGTTAGTTCTTCATATATGGTAGATTGATAACGTCTCCTGGATTGCATGAAACCCAAACACTCCCACCAAAGTTCCCCATGCTTCAAAATGTCATAGTGCAAGAGACAGAACGGAACTACTGACATAACTTGAGTTTTAAATAAAATAACGACCCTGATAACAGCTTCTTGACAGTCTACTACAGTTCTTGAGAACTTAAGCCTGTCTTAACTCCATGAGTTCCTCACTAACAATATGCCCACTTTGTAAAAAACCTAATCGATCTCTTCCAAAGAATATCTAGCTATACATATCCAGCTTTTTCGGGATGATTTTATTCAAATGGTGGAACCATTCAGTTGATTGTTTAACTTATTTTTGACTGTGTCAGTCAATTGTGTGATTGAACTAAGAATTCAGGGCAGCCCATCCGGATGCTCTGTGGCATGTGGTCAGCCACTGAGGCTGGACAGGGCTGAGCAGCCTATCACCTGGAAGAGGGTTGATC
This sequence comes from Cebus imitator, assembly GCF_001604975.1. Lineage (NCBI taxonomy): Eukaryota > Metazoa > Chordata > Mammalia > Primates > Cebidae > Cebus > Cebus imitator. Next base: position 5,417,324 of record NW_016107390.1, read on the forward strand.
CCTGGCAGGTCCTCAGACTGTTTTAAAGTAAAAAAATAATAGATGTTTGTGAGGATATGGAGAAAAAGGAATGCTTATACACTGTTGATGGGAATGTAAATTAATGCAACCTCTATGGAAACAGTGTGGAGATTTCTCAAAGAACTAAAAATAGAATTACCATTCTATCCAGCAATCCCACTACTGCATATCTACCCAAAGGAAAAGAAGTCATTATATCAAAAAGACAGGTGCATTTGTATGTTTATCATAGCACAATTCACAGTAGCAAGATGTGGAATCAAAGTGTTCATCAACACTCTGGGCACAGTGGCTCATGCCTGTAATCCCAGCACTTTGGGAAGCCGAGGCAGGTGGATCATCTGAGGTCAGGAGTTCGAGACCAGCCTGGCCAACATGGTGAAACCCTGTCTTTGCTAAAAATACAAAAATTAGCCACATGTGGTAGTGGGTGCTTGTAGTTCCAGCTACTCAGGAGTCTGAGGCAGGAGAATTGCTTGACCCTCAGAGGCAGAGGTTGCAGTGAGCCAAGATCTCTCCTTTGCACTCCACCCTGGGCAACAGAGTAAAACTCTGTCTCAAAAACAAAAAAAAGTGTTCATCAACAGATCATTAAAGAAAATGTGGTATATATACACAATGAATTACTATTTAGCCACAAAAAAGAATGAAATCATGTCTTTTGTAGCAACATGGATAGAACTGGAGGCTATTATCTTAAATGAAACAATTCAGAAACACAAAGTCAAGCACCACACTTAGAAGTGGAAGCTAAATAGTGGGTAGGCATGGACATAGAGCGTGGAATAACAGACATTGGTGATTCAGAAGGGTGAGAGCATGGGTCAGGGATGAAGGATGATTAATTACTTAATGAGCACAATGTATACTATCCAGGTGATGAGGTTACAATGAAAGTCTGGACTCCACCACTGAGCAAAATATCCATGTAACAAAACTGCCTTGTACCCCTTACATTTATTTTTTAAAAAATTTAAGAATATCTCAGCGAATCAATCAGACCTTTAGTTTCTTTTTCCTTTGATAATCTAGACATAGAAATTCATCTATGAAGCCCAAATCTCTATATTTTTCCCACTGCCAGCATTTTAAGATTTGTCATAAATCTGTCCTGAACTTCTTGCTCTGGGTGAAAAAGTTGCAAAACAAAAGCCAGTTTTGTTATGTTTTGTTTGTTTTTCCATCACCAACAGCAGCCTGAACTAATACGTGTAAGTAGAAATGGGTTTGAGTCATTCCAGGGTAGAGAGGAAGATATCCAGGGAAATTTAATCCTTTTTACATCTCTAGAGGGCAGTGCTTGGCTTCCTCCCCGGTCTCCAGATCCTAAAGCTGTAATGTAACCACAGAGTGGAATGATGTCAGGGATTGCAAATAAAAGCTCATAGCAAGTCAGCAGCTTAGTTTATGCAACAGGGGAAAGGGATCACTAAATCTTTGTTTAGAATAGAGTTATCAAAAATTGGAGAAAATCTCGACAGTACCCAGGGAGACAGTGCCCACATGCATCTTGATGGTGATAAATGGTGCATAAGGAGAGTCTTGGGGTAGATACATGCTGAGAATGTTTATAATTATGCCTCCCTCCATCTGATCCTACTTAAAGGGACAAACATCACTGAGAATTATGGTGCCATTACAGAAGCGTTTTTATGTTACAATTCCCAATTTTCCATTAGCTAATATGGTTTGAGCCAGGCACTGAGCTAATGTTTGTCTGTATCTTTTCATTTATTCTTCATAGCAACCTTATGAAATATACCAATCTTCAGATGGAAGAAGTGAAGAGATGAAGTACCTTGCCTGTGCTGGAGGTAGTCAGTCTGTCTCCAGAGCCTGTTCCGTAGATGACTTGCTATGTCCTAACTCGGCCATATTGGTCTCTCTCTCGTTCCTGTGCCCCCTGGGCAGGGGAGGAGCTATCAGAGTTGGCATCCTGGTACCCTTCTGGGTGTCAGTCTTCAAAATAATAGTTATCCAGAATAACCACATCCTATCATAGTGAAGAACAGTTGTCTTTCTTCAGATCGGGGGAGCCTGCAGTCATTGTTTCTGTTTGTTTGATTTCTGTCTTCAACTGCAGCCTAAATAAGTGTGCTGTGACTACCTCATTTAACATCATTCTGTGCTTCAGGAGCCAGCAGGGAGTGCGGCAGGGGCAGCTGCTTTGATCCACAGCCACTGCCTTTGGCTTTCATCTGCCCCAACCTCAGCACAGAGGGCAAACCTCCGCATGAAGATGAGGGAAAAATACTCCCGAGAAACAAGGTGGATAGGGAAATAGCATGTTCTTTGTTGTTGTTGTTGTTGTTGTTGAGATGGGATCTTGCTCTGTTGCCCAGGCTAGAGTGCAGTAGGGCAGTCACTGCTCAGTGCAGTCTTGAACTCCTGGGCTCAAGGGATCTTCCCACCTCAGCCTCCCAAGTGGTTGGGAGCTAATTTTTATTTTTTATTTTGTAGAGACAGAGCCTCACTATGTTGCCCAGGCTGCTTTTGAATAAACAGTCCTCCCATGCCCGACTTGAAATGGCATATTCTTATCAGTGCTTTGAATGGTTTTCCAAGCATAAGTGTTTGCCATCTGTGAGCAAATAGCCTGAAAACACCAGGGGTCTGATGTGGGAAAACGAAAGGAGACATCTAAGAGACCTGAACGTCATAAAAGTGGATCATGGCCACAGAGTTTTCCTTTTGGTCTCAAAAGTCAAATGATTCCCTTGATATCTACTTTCATGGTGGCCTATCTCTGGCTCTGCTAGGATTGAATAGCATTGATTTATTTATATTTATTTATTTTTATTCCATAAGTTTTTGGGCAACAGGTGGTATTTGGTTACACAAGTCAGTTCTTTAGTGGTGATTTGTGAGATTTTGGTGTACCCATCACCCCAGCAGTGTACACTGAACCCTCTTTTCCTTCCCCCATTTTCCTTTAAGTCCCCCTAAGTTCATTTAAGTCTTTTATCCCTCATTCTTTTCCTTCCCCCATTTCCTCTAAGTCTCCAGAGTCTGTTGTATCATTCTTATGCCTTTGCATCCTCATGGTTTGGATCCCACTTACGAGTGAGAACACACGATGTTTGGTTTTCCATTCCTGAGTTACTTCACTTAGAATAAGAGTCTCCAGTCCCATCCAGGTTGCCGTGAATGCCATTAATTCATTCCTTTCTATGGCTGAGTAGTAGTCCAACACATACGTATATACCACACTTTCTTTATCCACTCTTTGATTGATGGGCATTTGGATTGGCTCCACATTTTTGCGGTTGTGAACTGTGCCGCTGTAAATATGCATGTGCAAGTATCTTTTTTGTATAATAATTTCTTTTCCTCTGGGTAGATACCCAGTAATGGGATTGTTGGATCAATTGGTAGTTCTAGTTTTAGTTCTGTAAGGAATCTCCACACTGTTTTCCATAGTGGTTGTACTAGTTTACATTCCCACCAGCAGTGTAGAAGTGTTCCCTGTTCACCGCATCCCTGCCAACATCTATCTTTTTTTTTAATTATGGCCATTCTTGCAGGGGTAAGGTGTATCACATTATAATTTTGGTTTGCATTTCCCTGACATTAGTGGTGATGAGCATTCTTTCATATGTTTGTTGGCCGTTTATATATCTTCTTTTGAGAATTGTCAATCCATGTCCTTAGCCTACTTTTGGATGAAGTTGTTTTTTTCCTGCCAATTTGTTTGAGTTCATTGTAGATTCTGGATATTAGTCCATTGTAGATTCTGGATATTAGTCCTTTGTCAGATGTATAGATTGTGAAGATTTTCTCCCACTCTGTGAGTTTTCTGTTTACTCTGCTAACTGTTCCTTTTGCCCTGCAAAAGCTCTTTAGTTTAATTAAGTCCCAGCTATTTAGTTTTGTTTTTATTGCATTTGCTTTTGGGTTCTTGGTCATGAAGTCTTTGCCTAAGCCAATACTAGAAGGGTTTTTCTGACGTTATCTTCCAGAATTTTCACAGTTTCAGGTCTTAGATTTAAGTCCTTAATCTATATTGAGTTGATTTTTGTATGAGAGATGAGGATATGTTTCATTATCCTACATGTGGCTTGCCGATTATCCCAACACCATTTGTTGAATAGGATGTACTTTCCCCAATTTATGTTTTTGTTTGCTTTGTCAAAGATCAGTTGGATGTAAGTATTTGGGTTCATTTCTGCATTCTCTGTTCTGTTCCATTGGTCTATGGGCCTATTTTTATAACAGGACCATGCTGTTTTAGTGACTATGGCTTTATAGTATAGTTTGAAATCAGGTAATGTGATGCCTCCAGATTTCTTCTTTTTGCTTAGTCTTGCTTTGGCTATGCAGGCTCTTTTTTGGTTCCATATGAATTTTAGAATTGTTTTTCCTAATTCTGTGAAGAATGATGATGGTATTTTGATAGGAATTGCATTGAGTTTGTAGATTACTTTCGGCAGTATGGTCATTTTCATAATATTGATTCTACCCATCCATGAGCATGGGATGTGTTTCCATTTGTTTGTGTCATCTATGATTTCTTTCAGCAGTGTTTTGTAGTTTTCCTTGTAAAGGCCTTTTACCTCCTTGGTTAGGGATATTCCTAAGTATTTTCTTTTTCTGCAGCCATTGTAAAAGGGGTTGAGTTCTTGACTTGATTCTCAGGTTGGTCGCTGTTGGTGTATGGGAGAGCTACTGATTTGTGTACATTAATTTTTGTATCCAGAAACATTGCTGAATTCTTTTATCAGTTCTAGGAGCTTTTTGTAGGAGTCTTTAGGGTTTTCTAAGTATACAATCACATCATCAGCAAACAGCAACAGTTTGACTTCCTCCTTACCTATTTGGATGCCCTTTATTGCTTTCTCTTGTCTGATTGCTTTGGGCTAGGACTTCCAGGACTTCCAGTACTATGTTAAAGAAAAGTGGTGAGAGTAGGCATCCTTGTCTTCTTCTAATTCTCAGAGGGAATGCTTTCAACTTTTCCCCATTCAGTATTATGTTGGCTGTGATTTGTCATAGGCTTTTGTTACATTTGGGTATGTCCCTTTTATGCTGATTTTGCTGAGAATTTTAATCATAAAGGGATGCTGGATTTTTTCAAATGATTTTTCAGCATCTATTGAGATGATCCATGTGGTTTTTGTTTTTAATTCTCTTTATGTGGTGTGTCACATTTATTGACTTGCATATGTTAAAACCACCCCTGCATCCCTAGTATGAAACCCACTTGATCATGGTGGATTATCTTTTGGATATACTGTTGAATTTGGTTAGCTAGTATTTTGGTAAGGATTTTTGCATCTATGTTCATCAGGGATATTAGTCTGTAGTTTTCTTTTTTGGTTATGTCTTTTTCTGGTTTGGGTATTAGGGTGATACTGGCTTCATAGAATGATTTAGGACAATTCCCTCTTTCTGTGTGGAATAATGTCAATAGGATTAATACCAATTCTTCTTTGAATGTCGAGTAGAATTCAGCTGTGAATCCATCTGGTCCTGGGCTTTATTTTGTTGGTAATTTTTTTTATTACCATTTCAATCTCCCTACTTGTTATTGGTATGTTCAGGGTATCTAATTCTTCCTGATTTAAGCTAAGAGGGTTTATCTTTCCAGGAATTTATCCATCTTCTCCAGGTTTTCTAGTTCATGCACGTAAAGGTGTTCATAATAGCCTTGAATGATCTTTTGTATTGCTGTGATGTCAGTTGTAATATCTCCCCTCTCATTTCTAATTGAGCTTATTTGAATTTTCTGACTTCTTTTCTTAGTTAATCTTGCTACTTGTCTATAAAATTAATTTATCTTTTCAAAGAACCAGCTTTTGTTTCATTTATCTTTTTATTTTTTGTTTGTTTCAATTTCTTTTAATTCTGCCCGAGGTTGGTTGTTTCCTTTTTTCTGCTGGGTTTGGGTTTGTTTTGTTCTTGTTTCTCTAGTTCCTTGAGGTGTGACCTTAGATTGTCTGTTTTATTTGTCCTCTTTCAGGCTTTTTGATGTAGGAATTTTGGGATATGAACTCTTTTCTTAGCACTGCCTTTGCTGTAAGAATAGCATTACTTTTTTTTCCTTTTCCTTTGAGATTGAGTCTTACTCTGTCACCCAGGCTGGAGTGCAGTGGTGTGGTCCCTGCTTACCACAACCTCTGCCCCCCAGGTTCAAATGGTTCTCCTGTCTCAGCCCCTCAAGTAGCTGGAATTAGAAGTACACACCACCATGCCTGGCTACTATGTTGTATTTTTAGTAGAAACAGGGTTACACCGTGTTGCCCAGGCTGATCTTGAACTCCTGACCTCAGCTGATCCACCTGCCTCGGCCTGCCAAAGTACTGGGATTACAGGTGTAGCCACTACACCCAGCCAGCAATGATTTTTTTTAAATGTAATCTCCTATTCAAAAGACAACCCTGTGTTGGGCTCTGTACATCATTATTGGCAGGTATAGGATGCACCCCATTGTTGGTAGGCATGGGAAGCACGTTTAATAGCTAGGTCATTGACCAGTTTAAGACTTACCATTGATACTAATCATTGTGTGCCATATTTGTGAAAGTCTTCCAGGTGGATCTCTGGAGCTCACATGGCCAAATGGGTTTCTCGTGACCATCTTTAGCTTTGCTGCTCCAGGCCTCTTGCATCCAAAGAGAGATTCTTGTTAGATTTAGGTGTTCAGAATCAGAAGGCATCAGGCTGGCTGGCACTAGGGCTGCTGGGTTGAGAAGGAAGCTTATTTTCACCTATGACCACAGTTTATTCATTTTCAAGGCCAGGCAGTCATTCAGTAGACAATTCCTAAGCAATTTCTACATACCTGGCACTGGAATAAAAATAGGAATCTGACAAGCTCCTGTCTTCAGAGCCCCTTAGGGGAAACGAATGTATAATTTTTTAAAAATTATGATGCCACATCAGCTATATGTACCAAGTACAGTGGTAGACAAAGCAAAAGAGGGATTGGGCCAGAAAAAGCTTCAAAGCCTTAATAACCATAGACACATGGATTGTGTACTAGCCATGGGCTAAATGCAGTGTAACAGCACAGTGATTAAATATGTAAGCTTCAGAGTCAGACCAAAGTTCAAATCTCAGGTATATCATTTACCAGTGGGCAAATGACAGCCTAAAAAGGCTACCCAGGCCAGGTGTGGTGGCTAACACCTATAATCCCAGCCCTTTGGCAGGAGGCCAAGATGGGAGGATCACTAGAGGCCAGGAATTCAAGACCAGCCTGGGCAACATAGTGAGATCCTCCACCCATCCCTACAAAAATAAAAAGACTATCCAAGCCCCAATTCCCTCCTATGTATAATGAAGTAAAAATTGTATCTACCTGACCCACTGTCAAGATTAAAGTAGATGAGGCACATGGTATCAGTTGCCTAGAGCTGCCATAACAAATTACCACAAACTTGGTAGCTTCAAAGAACAGAAATGTGTTCTCTCACAATGCTGAAGGCTAGAAGTCTGAAATCAAAGTATAGGCAGGGCCATGCTCACTCTGAAGTCGCTAGGCAAGAATCTTTCTTTGCCTCTCCTGGTGGTGGCCAGCAGTCATTGGCATTCCTTGGCTTGATAGATGCGTCCTTTCAGTCTCTGGTATTGACGGCTGTCTCCGCTCTGTATCTGTGTTTCTGCGTCCAAATTCCCCTTTCCTTATAAGGACATCCATAATACTAGATTCAGGGCCCATCCTAATTCAATATGTCCTTGTCCTGACTTGCATCTGGAAAGATGGTATTTTCACGTCCACAGGTTCTGAGTAGACATGAATTTGAGGAGCACACTACTCAGCTCAGTGCGCTCACCAAGTAAGCACTCCGTCAGTACTCGCCATCAAAATTGTGAGTATTGGTTGGGTGCACTGAAGCACACAAGTAATCCCAACACTTTGGGAGGCCAAGGTGGAAAGATCGCTTGAGCCAGGAGTTGAAGACTTGCCTGTACCACGTAGCAAGATCTCATCTCTACAAAAAAATATATTTTAAAAAGTTAGCTGGATGTGGTGACACATGCCTGTAGTCCCACCTACTCAGGAGGCTGAGGTGAGAAGATCACTTGACCCCAAGAGATCGAGGCTGCAGCAAACTCTAATTGCATCACTGCATTCCAGCTTAGGTGACAGAGCAAGATGCTATCTGTAAAAGAAAAATTATGAAAGTTATTAAATTCTATCAGCAAACCTTGGAGATGGATATTATCCTTGTTGAACAATGAAATGAAATGGGAGTTAAATCGTTTTATCCAATGCTATTTAACAAGGAGCAGAACAAAGATGCAAACCTGGAGGGACTTTAAAACCAGGGAGGGTCACCAGCCACAATCATGCACAGTGAGCTGGCTCTGACAGGCAAACAGGAGTTCTCTGGACAGTGTGAAAAAAAGAGATTAGGCAGGGTAAAGAGACTGCAAAGTAAACAGGAAATTGCCTTCTGATGCCAGCTCTCAGTAATGTTCATAGATGGCTAGGTTGGAAGGCCTTACAGGCTTTAGAGCCCATCCCCTCCTTGTTCACACAAAGACTTAAAGAAATTGAGTCATTTGCCGAAGGCCCTTTATCTGGTTGGTGAAGATCCTAACCTGCAATCTACATTTTGGCCTCAGAGTTCAGCACTTTTGTTTATTTGTTTTTTTGTTTGTTTAGATAATGACCATAGATGCACATATGTCTGGCAGGAAAGGAAACGTGTTGCTAGCCTTTGACCCATAAGGCAGCTATGGACCCACGCAAGAACCAGGTCTTGGCATCCCCTTCTTCTCCCACTCCCATTGCCGAACACAGAGCCTAGTTATAAAGGCTAAAGATAGAAAAGTTGAGAATCAAAGAAATGCTAACGGCTCCTTGAAGAAGGTAGTGTGGCAGCAGCAACTCAGTCTGGGAAAGGCGCAAAAGCATGAAGTCCGATGCAGAGTGTAGTCGGGACCCTGTCAGCCAGGACTCAGCAGACCACAGGGAGAGCCTGTCTCTAACCTAGGGTGAGATAAATCATATTAGCAGCTACTCTAGACAGTTTCTGGACATCTCTGAGATTTAAAAAATAATAACAAATAAAAATTGTAAATCTTTCCCTTTACCGCTGCCAAGCCCTGGGGTGTGAATGTCCTGCTCCCAGCTGTCCTGCCCTTCTCACAGTACAATCAAAGGGACCTTTCCAGTGTGCAGCCTGATCATGCCCCTCCCCTCACTACCTGCCTCCCCATGAACTTCAGAATAAAAGGCAAACTGCTTATCCCTGTACAAAGGCCCCTAGGTAGAGGATATTCCTATCTTTCCAGTTTTACCCCTTGCCATCAGAAAAAATATTTACATACATATATACATATTCTCCTCTTTTTCACTTAGCTTCTGCCACGAAGCTGATTATGTCTCCCCCAGCCTCAGTGCCTTTGCACATGCCTGATATGCCCTACCTGCTCTATCTCTCTTAACAGCTAATTGTCTTTAATGTGTCTGTACATCTCATTCTAGGAATCTATATTGAAGGTGTACAGAGATGTATATGCGGGTTATATTATACCTGAGTTGAACCTTAGACTGGAGGAAAAAATTTTAAAAAGAGATATATATGCGGGGATGCTTATTACTTTATTTTGCATTAGGGAAAGTGTAGGAATGATGTCTATCTATGGGTTAAATAACTTGTGTCCATCTATCCTGTGGTTACCGTGGAGATGGAAGAGGATGACAGATGTGTGTAGAGGAACATGGGAAGATTTCCAGGGCATGTTGTACTGGGGAGTCCTGGAAGCAAAGAGAGACAGGTTCATACGTGATGGAGACCTCTCCTATCATCCTGAGTAAAGAGTCTTGGGTAGGCGCTCAGTGGAGGTATAAAAAGGGGGTTTACTATCAATGGACCCCAGGTCTTTAGAGAGCCAAGTTTTCCCTAATAACCCCTCACTGGGTATTCAGGTCATAAAAAGCATATATTTTTGTGTGCCATTCTTTAATGACCAAAATTTCATGTCATATAGTTTCATTGACTAAATTAAAAATCATCTGCAATTTTTACAAAGGGATACGGGCTTCAAATGAAGCCAGTGGAGCTATGTTCCTGAGGGTATTTGATTCAGGGTCAGAAAACCTGCACTCAATCCTTAATTTCCCACTGACTAAATCTCTAACTTGGGTCTACCATTTTTACTTATTTATGTGAGCTTCAGTTTCCTCATCCATGCCTTGAGAGAGGTGGACAAAATCATCTCTGTGGTCTTTTGTTGTAAGATTCTATCCGTCTATTACTCTTAAGGCTTGTGGAATGTTAGTAAGAATAACTGCTAACATATTGCTAGTGATAACCATGTGACAGACACTGTTCTTAGCTTCTTATATGTATTAAGCATTTTAAGTCTCATAGCAACATATAAAATAAATACTATTATCTCTAGTTTATGGAAGAAGCTGAGGCCCAGAAATTAAGTATGTTCAAAGTCACACAGCTAGAAAGTTGTGGAGCTATTAACAGATCCTAAATCCAGGCAGTCTGACTCCAGAATCGATGATTGCAGCCATTCTGTTATGTTGCAATTAAAAGCTCCCTTTTTCTTGCTACCTGATTTAATGATTCATGCAAAAGAAATTAGAGTTTAGGAAGCAAATCTGAAGAACTGATATGAAAAGTATAGATGAATAAACAAAAGTATCTGCAGGAGACCTAATACAAAAAGCAAGCAAAAGTTTTACTTAAATATTTAGCATTTTTATAACATATCAACCTCTATGTACCATAATGTAACTATATCTACTTACTTCAAATGCAAGAAAAAAGATGTCACAACTACCTCATTCTTATGCATGTTTTTCTCTGAAAATAACACCATTAAGACACATATGGCATTGATGCTTTCAATTTTAATTTCACAGATGAAAGAACTCGGTGTCATCTTCTACAACTGCAGCTGCCTGGTCCTCGATTTACAAAGGATATTTGCCCTATATAGCTCATTAAAATTCAAAAGCAGAGTGCCTCAAACCTGGTCCAAAAGACTCTATGGAGTCTATGACAATGAAAAGAAATTGCAACTTCAGTTGAATGAAACGAAATCTCAAGCATTCGTGTCGGTGAGTTGTTCCCCGTTTCTCCTCCCCTTCTCTTTCTTCCTCCAAAGGCTCTTTATTAAATTGGAATGCTTAAGTGTGATCTTTACTAAAAATACAAAACATTAGCTGGGCATGGTGGTGCGTGCCTGTAGTCCCAGCTACTCAGGAGGCTGAGGCAGGAGAATTGCCTGAACCCAGGAGG
>NW_016107390.1:5429183-5447026 GCF_001604975.1 Cebus imitator
AAAAAAAAAAAACATGTGCTCTGGATAAAGAGACCCCCAAACATGCTTTGTGTGAGCAACGTGGCTGCTTATTCACCCTGGTGCGGGCGGGCTGAGTCCAAAAAGAGTCAGCAGAGGGTGGTGGGATCGGAGTTGGTTTTATAGGTTTGGGGTAAGCAGTGGAAAGTTACAGAAGTTACAGTTTAGGGCGGCTTTTTTGCAAGCTGGGAGGGGGTTGTAGGTTTGCAAGCTGGGAGGGGTTCTTAGGGTCTGGACTCACAAGGTCGGTTACAAAGTCCAATGGCCTTGTCAGTTGAGGCCGGAATAAGAAACAATAGAAGAATGTCTCAGGTTAGTTGGGGGCTGCAGGGGTTGATCGTCCTTCTGCTTTCCAGTTACTTCAGGTTTTCTCATTCCACAAGGCCCTCCGGGGGTGTATGTGTGGGTCATGGGGTCACCATGCACAGTCAGACTTTACACGTCCTAACAAAAAGTCCATCAGATGGGACATGCCAAGAGAGGTGCCAGCACCCAGCTCCCCTGACACCAGAGCTATGAGCCTATTTTCTCTCTTTATCATTATTCTTTAAGCCCCGCTGAGTGATGCTCCCCTCCCTGTGTCCATGTGTTCTCATTGTTCAACACCCACTTATGAGTGAGAACATGTGGTGTTTTGTTTTCTGTGCTTGTGACAGTTTGTATTAGCCTCTTTTCAGTGCCCTACATTGATGGTTTTTCAGACTTGTTTTAGCAGTAGAACCCTTTGATGAGACAAATCTGAGGGAATCTCTGTATAAATCAGACAAAAACAGAGCTGCTGTACCGGGTTGGGCCACATGGGCAGGAGGCCCACGCAGCTGGACAGTGCTCCTTGCACAGGTTTGCGCCACTGACTCTGCTGAGAACCATTAGCCACACCCCCTCACCCTCACCCTTCCAGTCTGCCACCCAGCTGGCCACATGCCTCAGCTATCCAGAGATGTTACTGGGAATGGGCAACATAAATATCTGGGCCTACGGTCCCATGATCCTGGGTAAATAATTATTTTACTTGTTTTTATTAATCTTTTTGTTTTGCTTTGTTTTGAGACAGAGTCTCACTCAGTCACCCAGGCTAGAGTGCAGTGGCACGATCTCGGCCCACTGCAACCTCCACCTCCTGGTTCAAGCGATTCTCCTGCCTCAGCCTCTCAGTAGCTGGGATTACAGGCACCCGCCACCACGCCCGGCTAATTTTTTTGTGTTTTTAGAAAAGACAGGGTTTCATCATGTTGGCCAGGCTGGTCTCGAACCCCTGACCTCAAATGATTTGCCCTCCTTGACCTCCCAAAATGCTGGGATTACTGGCATGAGCCACTGCACCTGGCCATTAATCTTTCTTAAATGTATGTATGGCTCACATTTGTTTCAATGTTTAATATTCGAAGTGTTTGGTCTTTAGAAGTTTCGTGCTGTTTTTGTGACCAGCAATAACCCATAGCAACTTAACTCTCATTTATGTCAATAGCCTCTGATAAAATTGTTATCGTATATCAGCTTGCTTGAAGTCATAGTATTCAAGAACCTGTGGACAGCATTAAGTGAGGACTTACTGTACTTAAGAATTGGCTAGGAAGCCTGTTTAAAGGGCAGATTTACAGTGTCCCCTGTCCCCATCCAGATCTTATCCACTGGATCAGAGATGAGATGTTGGAATTTTTATTTGAAGCAAGCCTCTTAACTTATCCTGATGTTCAGATCAACTTCTCTAAGTAATGCTCCCAATATAAATTGTTATTTTAACCTTGATTGATATCAGTGTTTTTATGCCAACAACTTTTATATCACTAAACATTTTATTGACAATAAAGTGAATTGTATCCTTTTTGCTTGTTCAAATGAAAGTACCATCCAAAAGTTTAGATATGTAACAATAGAAATGTAACCTTTATTGAAGATAAGTGAATTGTACCCTTTTTGCTTGTTCAAATGAAAGTACCATCCTAAAGTTTAGAAATGTAACAATAGAAAAACAAAAGTTTAGAAATGTAACAAGTTGTTTGTCATAAATAACAAAGTCACATCAATATGAAGAACAGCAAGTAGACTAGGAAGGGTGTTCATCAACTAGAGCTAAAATAACTTTTTCATATGGAGGAAGTCAAGAACAGAGTAGCAAAAGTAGCAGACTATAGGGCATTTTACTAAGGAAATATAAATGTAAATTATATATACATTTTCAATTCATCTCAAGATGATCCTATAACACCAAGAGGCCAGAGAGTATTCCCAATTTGTGGATGAGTAGCAATAGAAAATTTGCCAAGGAAACTTTAATTCAGATGGTAACAGAGTGGCATTACATGCCAAGAATGGAACACTTGCTCAGTCAGGTCCAGCAGAAAAACAAATTGGAAATGGCAAAAAATAGATGAATTAATGAACAAATTTTGAATAATCACTGGATTTTGAATTTGCAGTCTAAACCTTGGAGCAAAGTGAATGTGGTTGTTGCAGAAGTTTAAATACTAACCCTTAAACAGAGAAAGGGTCAGTTTTTTTGTCGATTTTAAAGTTAATGTATTTCCCACAGCGAGTGGTCTCAGGCCTTTAGTAAAATCTAATACAGTTCAACACCTTTATTATTTTCTAGGGCAAATTTAGAAGTGGCTTTTTCTTAAAGAGTTCACTGCAAAATTAGTTGTGAAACATTTCTTTGGGTGGTCTTTTAAATTATGTAACACCTTTACTTTCTATTTTTATTTACTCATTTTAATTTGCTGTTTTATTTTATATTTTTTGTTAATATCAAGCCTAACCTTGAATTTCAATTCAACAGATACTGATCGAACACCATTTTTGGAGAGGTATAAAATCTTACAGGTACCAAACAAAAGTCAGAAAACCCTGCTATTAGAATTGGTATCATCCAGACAGAGCTTCTATTTTATTTTATCATTTATCCCTTCTATTTTATCATTTATCACATTTTTATAACTATTTACTTATAAATATCTTTCCCACCATTTTATTAGACTCTGAGAATCATCTACTATTAATATATTCTTTTCATAATTGGTATTCCCAGAATTTAACTTGGTGTTAGCTTAGAACGATAAATGTTGGATAGGTTCTATTAATGGTAATATTAATAGAAAGCTCCAGAATGCATAGTTTTCTCAGTAATATATGCCAGACAAATGCCAAGATAGATTTACTTAAATTCAATATATTTGTTGTAAATATCTTAAAATAGTCTATTTTTATAAGCTGATTGTCTCAAGACTAAGAGAAACACATATATAAATAGTGTTTGAAAACCTTAATAACCATTCTTTAAATTTTAGATAATTGACAACTTAGCATAGTTTGATATAAATTTTAACTCATACATATAAAGATTATTGGCAATTTTTTTCATGGAATGCAAATAGGCACTTAGATTTAACTGTGTGATTTCTAGTAACTTGGGGCCAGATAATTCTAATTTTCTTATATTTCCCGTTGAAATTGGAGGATGGGAACAACAGTTGGCTGTTTCTGTTTTGTAGATTTCTTTTTAGAGTTCTTAAGCTTAAGCAATTGCTTTCCAAGATAAAGACAAATTCAAGGTCTGTTTTTATTGATCTAGATGTCAGACAGATTTCATTTCTTTTGTTTTTGTTTGTTTTTGTTTTTGTTTTTTGAGACAGTCTTGCTCTGTCACCCAGGCTGGTGCAGTGGTGAGATCTTGGCTCACTGCAACCTCTGCCTCCCAGGTTCAAGCAATTCTCCTGTCTCAGCCTCCCGAGTAGCTGGGATTACAGGTGCATGCTGCCTCGCCTGGCTAATTGTTTGTATTTGAGTAGAGACAGGGTTTCACCATGTTGCCCAGGCTGGTCTAAAACTCCTGAGCTCAGGCAATCCACCTGCCTCAGCCTCCCAAAGTGCTGGGATTACAGGTATCAGCCACCGTGCCTGGCCAGATTTCATTTCTTGTTGTTTATTGTTCAGTTAATTCACCCATCAGTCACATATACTGAGATCTATTTAGTGAGTGAGGCCTGGCATTAAATAGAACTTGATGCTGGTATGGAAAAATACCACTTCACATTCCTCTTCAGAACCTTCTGTGTATATTGTTAATTCATTTAACAGCATTACAGAGATATAATTTAAACACCCTAAAATTCACCCTTTTAAAGTATACAATTCATGCCAGGCATGGTAGCTCACACCTGTATTCCCAGCACTTTGGGAGGCTGAGGCTGGCTGATCACTTGAGGTCAGTAGCTCAACACCAGCCTGGCCAACATGGTGGAACCCCATATCAACTAAAAATACAAAAAAAAAACCACACACACACACACAAAATAAAAAATAAATAAAGTATACACTTCAGTGGGGTTGAGTACAGTCACAGGCACAGTTTTGCAACCATTTCTGCCATCTAATTTTAGAACTTTTTTCTTCACTGCAAAGAAAAAACCCCAGACTGATTAGCAGTCACTATTTTCCCCTCCCTCAGTCCCTGGCAGCCACTAATCTACTTTTTTCTTTATGGATCTGCCTTTTTCTGTACCTTTTATAGAAATGGAATCATATGTGTATAGTCTTTTGTGACTGCTTATTTCACCTAACATAATGCTTTCAAGGTTTATCCATGCTGGAGCATGGAGCAGTGCTGCGTTCATTCCTTTTTGTGGCTAAATAATTCCATTGTGTGGATATGCCATGCTGTGTTTACCCATCTATCAACTGATGGGCATGGAAGTGTTTCTACTTTTTGGCAACTGTAAATAATGCTGCTATATGCGTGTACAGGTTTTTATGTGAATACCTATTTTTAATTCTTTTGAGTTTATACATAGGAGTGGATTTACTGGTTAATGTGGTAACTCTATGTTGAACATCTTGAGAAACTACTAAACTGTTTTCCAAATTGGCGGCACCATCTTACAATCCCACCAGCAATCTATGAGTTTTTATTTCTCCATATCCTTGGCAACACTTGCTCTTTTCTGCCTTACTTTAGCTCTTAGCGGGTATAAAATGTAATCTTCTTTTTGTTTTGATTTAAATATTTTAACATGCTTATTGGCCATTTGTATCTCTTCTTAAAGTGATACAAGTATCTATCAAATATCCATCAAAGCTTTTGCCCATTTAAATTACATTATTTTACAAATTTGTGTTGTAAGAGTTCTTTATCCAGTCTGTATACAAGTCCCTTAATCAGAAATACAATTTTTTACAGAGACAAGGTATCGCTATGTTGTGAGGCTGGCCTAAAATTCCTGGATTCAGGGGCCTGGTTTAAATATATGATTTGCAAATATTTTTTTTTCTTTCATTCTATGGGTTGTCTTTTCATGTTTTAGTTATATTTGAACATAAATATTCTAGAAATGGAGTATATCCTTTTTTTTAACCATTAAACTGTTATTAAATAATTACAAACCTGCTAAGGTCTTTACAAGGTGATTATTTAATGAGTATGCAAAATAAATTACATTCATATGGCATCTGTTGGTCTAAGAGACAAACCCAGGTTAACCTAGAAGTCAGGCCCCTCAGGAGCTCTTGACAGGTAAACAATTTCTGCAGAGCTGGAGTATTGAAGAAAATCTGTATTTTCCTTTTCCTTCTACTTTACTGTGGAACAAAGAAGCACACAGCACAAGGCTTGGAAAATTAATTCAGGAGTGCTAAGAGGGAAGCTTAGCCCTCTCTCCAATTAAACCGTTGGAACTGGTTAACTTCCTCTGCCAGTTCATTCTTTTGTGTTATTGTTTATTCATTTCTATCCTGGACAAACATTTTAAAGCCACTAGTCTATCCAGGCGCTATGTTTAAAGGTAGGAGACTCTAGAACATATAGCGAAGTACCACCAACCCCCAGGTGCAAGGGGACTGATAAAAATAATTAGGCATTTCCTTCATGAACACATGGAACTGGAGCAGCCGCCATTGTGTCAGGCAGTGGGAATGCAGGAAGCAATAAGGCAGGTAGGTGCTTATAAAGATCTGTTCACTCATGTTTGTAAATACCCAGATTGAAGCAACAGACTCTAACAGACAAACCTCCAACATTTGTGAATTTATGAAGCACTTTCACATTCATCCCTCAAGTATCTATTGAGCATGTAATATGTGCATGACAAGATGCCAGAGATACACAACCAAGCAACACACAAGCAAGTGGCCAATTACAGGGACAGAGGAATGCAGTGGCATGTAACATGCGCTAGAATGAAGCTCCACAAAGCAGGGATCTTTTCTTGGTCACTGACATATATCCCCTTCCTAGAACAGAGCCTAGGAATTTTGCAGGTACTTAGGAATATATGCTGATTGAATGAAAGCAAGCACAGAAGAGGGCACAGAACCCAGCCAGTGAACTGGCTATTAATTTATTTGAGCTCTAAGGCAAACCAGTATAGAAGGTGTGTTATTATCATTAACCCCCATTAGGAAACAGAAACAGAGGCTCAAAAAGTGAAAGGGACACACCAAGATGCCCCAGGTTCTAAGTGCTGGAGTCTGACCTGTATCAGCAAAGCCCATACTCTTTCCTTAAAATTATAGCCACTGTATCCATACTTGTAAGATAATAGCAAAGGAAACGAGACCACAAATGACTCTGCCTACATTTGTTCATCCCCAAAACCAAAATCCAGTTTTGGAACATGCAGTGAAATTCAGGAAGTTCTAACTGAAACAGAAACGTGAGTGTTTAGACACATTTCAGAGTTGACCTTCTAAGAGGTAAGATCCTCAGCTTCTCCACGTTAACCAAAGAACCTTTAAAGCAGACCCAACAGGCTAAGGGCATTAAATAATTTGAACATTTAATTTTTAATGGCATAGGAAAATGAGTAACATACAATTCCTAAAATCCATCGAACTGTGCACTTAAAATGGTTATGACGGTAAAAAAAAAAAAAAGCAAAAGAAATAGTATGGGAAGACAGGGTTGGGAAAAGCAACCTTCGATTGGAGTTAAAAACATTTTCATGGAGGAGATCACATTTGAGCTGGAATTTAGAGAACAAAATTAGTAGGGCTTTGATAGGCAAAAGTAAAGACACATCCGCCGAGAAGCCAGCATGAGCAGAGATGCCCAGTCAGACATGACAAGGGCACAGCCATGGACTGTTAATTACTTGCTTTTCGGGCACAGACAGGATGGGAGCTAGCAAATGAAGGAGGCAGAGACACAGGACCATGGATGCAGCCCTCCCAGTGAGTTCAATCTGGATTCTGAGAAACCAGGAGTCAGTTCATCCTGGGAGTGATGTATATTTGTTTTTCAACATCCTGGAGGTAAGGCAATGAGTTAGAAAGGTGTTAGAACATCCCTGCAAGCAGCACTAGTGCCTGAATGAGGGAAACTTACTGAGTGATCAGGAGTAAGAAGAAGGACAGACCCTGGAAACATTGCAGAAGCACAAGCTTTCTGTCTTGGTGACAAATTGAGTATCTGTATATCTGTGTGCTGAAGAAAGAGGAGTGTAGGACCACCTTTAAAAAACAAAGACTTGGCCGGATGCGGTGGCTCAGACCTGTAATCCCAGCACTTTAGAGGCCAAGGTGGGCGGATCACCTCCATAGGGAGTTGGAGACCAGCTTGACCAACAGGTAGAAACCCCATACCTACTAAAAATATAAAATTAGCCAGGTGTGGTGACAAGCCTGTAATCCCAGCTACTTGGGAGGCTGAGGCAGGAGAATCACTTGAACCTAGGAGGTGGAGGTTGCAGTGAGCCAAGATCACACCATTACACTCCAGCCTGGGCGACAAGAGTGAAACTCCATGTCAAAAACAAACAAACTTGAAATTCATCCTCATTCCAAAATAAAAAACTAATTTAAATGATCAAAAACTCATCCTGTAAAGAAAAAGTGGTACATATACACCATGGAATACTATACAACCATGAAAAAGAATAAATTATATCTTTTGCAGCAACATGGGTGCAGCCAGGGGCCATTATTCTAAGCAAATCAATGCAGGAACAGAAAATCAAATATGTTCTCACTTATAAGTGGGAAGTAAACATTGGGTAGTCATGGACATAGAGAAGGCAACACTAAACACTGAGGACCACTCGTACGACGGGTAGGGAAAGGGGCGTGGGTAGAAAAACTGTTGAATACTACTCTCGCTACCTGGATGAGGGGATCAGTTGTACCTCAAACCTCAGCATCACACAATATATCCATGTAACAAACCTGCACCTGTACCTCCTGAATCTAAAATAGAAGTTGGAATTATTTTTTTAAAAACCAACTCATCCAGCTGGGCACAGTGGCTCATGCCTGTAATCCCAACACTTCAGGAGGCGGAGGCAGGTGAATTACCTGAGCTCAGTAGTTCAAGATCAGCCTGGGCAGCATGGAGAAACCCCGTCTCTACTAAAAATACAAAAATAACTGGGCATGGTGGCGCATGCCTGTAATCCCAGCTACTTGGGAGGCTGAGGCAGAATTGCTTGAACCCAGAAGGCAGAGGTTGTGGTGAGCTGAGATTGCACCATTGCACTCCAGCTTGGGCAACAAGAGCAAAACTCCATCTCAAAAACAAACAAGCAAGCAAACAAAAAAGCCCTCATTCTGTTCATGGTCACCTGCCAGGAGGACTTTCTGTGTGAGAAAAGCTGGCAGGTGTGTGATCTTTAGCATGCTCCTTCCTTACCCCTGGTCCCCTTCTAAGGTGGGTGTCCCAGCCCAACAGCTTCATCTCACAAAACTCTACCCTGGGGCGGAGATTCCTACTGTGCAGTGTAGGGAGCCGTTCCAGACATGATTGGCAAGGAGGGACTCTGACTGCCCAAAACTACCATTCATTCCAGGCAATTCCAAAAATTTGTTTATTCAGCCTTTTGGTATTAAACATCCTGGCATTATTTATGCCCGTAGACTTGTCACAGTGTATTGCTTGTCAAAGTAAGACAGGAATTATGGGAAACACTATTTTCAGTCCTGTCCAGTAGAAAAATGATGAGAAAGCCAAGCACATTTTTCCCTTTCTTCAGCAACTGCCTCTGCAAACACCGTATTTTTATAAGATGAAAACCACCTCAAGCAACATGAGGAAAATACCTCCAGCAGAATCCGCCTCTTTTTTTCATTTTGCTTAAATCTTTCAGAGCATCCTTCTTCTCTGACTCTCCTGCTGAATTTGGGCATCTTAATAACTCCCTTAGAATGGCCTGCAGTGTTACTAATGACCTATTCTCAGCAATCAACACTTCTTTTCCTAACTCATTGAAAGATTTTGGAGAAAGAAATTAAAAACTCCAATTGGTTTTTCAATTTTTTTTTAGATTTTGAGTTTGAAACATTTTCATGCCCACATCATCACATTTCAAATGAAATGAAAATGCTGGGGTAAATAGCTTGCCATGTCCTGTGTGTGTGCGTGTGTGTGTGTGTGTGTGTGTGTGTAGTAACACCTGAGAAAATTAATAGCTATGAATGACAGAATTATATAAGGTTAAAGGTGAAGTGATCCTCCAAAAAGAAGTATATGCATTGAAAGCAAGAATTATCTCCTAAGTAAAAAGTAGAGCAGAGGATAGCAGGGGCTGGGAAGAGGGGAGGGGGAAAGATTTGTTAATGGATATAAAAATAACAGCTAGATAGGAAGAATAAGTTCCAGTGTTCTATAGCAGCAGTCCTCAACCTTTTGGCATTATGGACTGGTTTCGTGGAAGACAGTTTTTCCATGGACCAGGGTCAGGAGGATGCTTTCAGGATGATTGAAGGGGGACATTACATTTATTGTCCACTTTTTTTTTTTTTTTTTTTTTGAGATGGAATCTTGCTCTGTCTCCCAGGCTGAAATGCAGTGGTGTGATCTCGGCTCATTGCAACCCCTGCCTCCCAGGTTCAAGCAATTCTCCTGCCTCAGCCTCCCAAGTAGCTGAGACTACAGGTGTGCACCACCACATCGAGCTAATTTTTGTATTTTCAGTGGAGATGGGGTTTCACCATGTTGGCCAGGCTGGTCTTGAACTCCTGACCTCAAGTGATCCAGCCACCTCAGCCTCCCAAAGTGCTGGGATTACAGGCATGAGCCACCGCGCCCAGCTATGCACTTTATTTCTATTATTCTTACATTGTAATATATAATGAAGTAGTGATACAACTCCCCATAATGTTGAATTAGTGGGAGCCCTGAGCTTGTTTTTCTGCAACTAGATGGTCTCATCTGGGAGGGATGGGTGACAGTGACAGATCATCAGGCATTAGATTCTCATAAAGAGCGTACAAGCTAGATCCCTCACATGTGCAGTTTACAATAGGGTTCGTGCTCCTATGAGAATCTAATGCCGCCACTGCTCTGACAGGGGACGGAGCTCAGATGGTGATGCGAGCAAGGGGGAGTGTCTGTAAATACAGATGAAGCTTTGCTTGCCTGTCATGCATCTCCTGCTATGCAGCCCAGTACTGGTCCATGGCCTGGGGAATGGGGACCCCGTTCTATAGGACTGTAGTTAACTATATTATATGGTTTCATATAGTTAGAAGGAAGATATTGAATGTTTCAAATACAAAGAAATGATAAATGTTTGAGATGATAGATATGCTAATTACCATAATCTCATCACTATACATTATATGAATCACAACATCACTATGTACCCCATAAATATATACAGTTGTTATGTATCCATCAAATTTTTAATACATAAAAATTAAAAATCAAAATGTGTCAGATAATAAGAAACGGATTTTCTCTAAAACAGACTGGAGACCTGTCCCACCACACTTTGATCTTTATTCAACTCTGATAAGATTGAAAACATCTTTGTCTAATTTGATGAAAAAACAGAAATTAGCTTTACAAAAATATAGTTACAGGCCAAGGTGCATGGAAACAATAAAAATAAAGAAATCTCCAGATGCCAAAAATTAGGACACTTAAATTTGGCTTTTGTGTCTTCACAGAATTCTCCAAAACTCTTTTGCCCTAAAAACAGAAGTTTTGACATAGATGCCATCTACAGTGTGATAGATGACGCCAAGCAGTATGTGTACATTGCTGTCATGGACTACCTGCCTATCTCCAGCACAAGCACCAAAAGGTCAGTGAACACCCAATCTCCAGTTAGAACCCAGTCCCCAAGACCAGCCATTACACTGGGCACCACAGGAGAAGCCAGCCTGGAAATGGAGACGCCATCAGATTGCCTTAGGAAGAGCGCATCATTCAACTCTGTTGAGTGTGTATTGGCAATGTGCTCATTACGCATTTTTTCCCAAAGTGGGTCCATTTTAAAGGTTCAGGGTCTCACCCTAAAGAAGTACCTCAGTAGTTTACATTACGGGAATGAGAGGAACTTTTGAAAGAAAGTTAGGTTGCTCTCAACTTGAAAACTGTTTGAAAAGATAAACTATAATATGAAAAAATTATCATTTGAAAATTATTAACAAGGATATACCTGAAAAGGGCATATTGAAACTGAGTAGTCTTGCCAGATTTTCCTTAAAGGAAGCATTGTTGTTTTGTATTCACAGCAGTCCTCATTTCATGCCAAATTCTCATAGTATCTTCTCAATGTAATGGACAAAGAAACTTTATGTATGTTCTCAGTCAATCCATCCCTCTCTGTGAAAAAGAGAACAGTTTAAAAATGCAGTGCTTTTTCAATAATCATCATTGCTTAAGCATGCAAGCATGGAATAAACTCAGGGACAGAATTTATGACAAACTCTTTGGAAAATCATCACATGCATAAATGCACGGCCATGCATAGATATTCCCACTTTTGCTTTCTTGCTGGGAATGCAGAGGTGCTTGAATAATTAGTTTGATCCAGGAAATGTTTTCAAAGTGCACATTTTTGGGAGTGAGACCCAAGACCTTTTTAGTTTGAAATATTACAGTTTCAAAACAACCACTTACTGAGGCTAGATGATTAAGTGTGCCTTATATTGCCTGAATATTTTTTTACTCACCAACCCTACATAATACATAATATGTAGCTTCTTTATGCAAATAACCATAGGGTTACAAAAAGAGTCTTTCTCCCAGAAAATGATTGTTCCTTATAGCAGTTAGTAGAAAAGCACTTTTAGCTGCAAGATGCACAGCATTGAAACATCTTTACTTTAAAATATTGTGCATCTTCACAAAAATTAGCCAGGCATGGTGGCGCACACCTATAATCCCAGCTACTCAGGTGGCTGAGGCAGGAGAATCGCTTGAGCCCAGGAGACGGAGGTTGCAGTGAGCCCAGATGACACCATTGCGCTCCAGCCTGGGCAACAGAGTAAGATTCCAACTAAATACACATACATATATACATATGTGTGTGTGTGTATGTGTGTGTATTATATATATATGTATGTGTATTTAGATGGAATCTTACACACACATATATACATATATACACACACATATATCTACATACATATACACACATATATATGTATGTGTATGTATATATATGTGTGTGTATGTATATATATATATATATATACACATACACATAGTGCATTCTTTGAACATTCATGAACCTTTTTCCCACACACTTTCACATCTTTTCTATCCCTCCTTTTTATTTTTCTTCCCTTTGTTGTTCACTTGGTTTTAGATGTAGTTTTAGATTTTACCTTCACTTTGAAAACATTTCAAAACATAATAGGGGTTTTGCCTGACTTTCCTGTTATTGAGAAGGAGAATAAGGTCAAGTTCAGGGAGTTATATGTTAGGCTGGCATAATGATTTCTCAGGATTGACAAAACCTTTGTTCCATGAAGTGCTAAGAACAAGATTGAGATTCTTCATGGTCAAGGGGTAAAGAATTAGCATAGAGGATCTAAAATATTTTAGAAATCTAAAATCTAGAGAAAACTAAAAGAATATTAAAGAATCAGAGACACCTAAAATTTTGCATTTTGGTTATGAATCTACCATTTCAGCTATTAAATGAAACTTCTTTTATTGTATTTGAACATTTCAAACCTGTAAATGCTTTTAACTTTCTAAATTGAAAGGTCAGAGGTAGTCCAAAGATCAAGATTATAATTAAATTCTTCTCAATCAGATAAAGTAATTATTTGTATAAATTCAGACTAGTTACTCATCATTATCTAGTCCTGGAGAAGCTTTTCAGGAGTGAATTCAACATCAATTAATAGGTAAATACTCTCCAATTTCAGCATGTTAATGGAACTAGTTAATATCTTTCAGACTTTTAGTCTATACATTGCCGAACATCCAAATGAAGGAGAAAAAAACCATATACTCCCAAAATAGAAATGATTAACAGCATGTATAAAAACACACACTGTTATTTAGGGAGTGTGAGAAATAACTTCTACTTTTCAAGGTAGTAGGAAGGGAATGGAGTAATGATCTAAATAAATCCTACAGTAAAAATTCAGAAGCCCTATTTCACTTCTTCCTGATTTAGCAATCAAGCTCTCTTTCTTAAGCAAGTCAATTATTTAGGTCTCAGTTTGGAGTTGTTCATTATTTATTTCTTCAGTCACATGAAATATATCTTTCACAAGGAAATTAGTAAATGTGTGAAGGACAAATAAAACTGTAGCCTGATTAGTCTTTGAGGTATTAATACTTTTTATTTATGTATTCATTCAATAAATTTTTTTTTGAGATGGAGTTTTGCTCTTGTCACCCAGGCTGGAGTGCAATGGCATGATCTCGGCTCACTGCAACCTCTGCCTTCCAGGTTCAAGCAATTCTCCTGCCTCAGCCAACATGGTGAAACCCCATCTCTACTAAAAATACAAAAATTAGCCAGACATGGTGGTACATGCCTGTAGTCCCAGCTACTTGAGAGGCTAAGGCAGGAGAATCACTTGATCCTGGGAGGCAGAGATTGCAGTGAGCAGAGATCGTGCCACTGCACTCCAGCCTAGGTAACAGAGTAAAACTCTGTCTTAAAAAAAAAAAAAAGAAGTAACATGACCAGGTATACTTTAGATGGATCACTCTGGTGGTCATCCAGGAAGCACTTGACTGGAGGCAGAGAAACCAATTTGGAGCACTGAGATGCCTTTTCCTGTAGTCTTCAGCTTCATGGGTATAAAACCAGACAAAGAGAATTATAGCATTGATGCAGGATCCAGATTTTCACCAAGAGCAAGAGGAAGGTTAAGAGGAAAGTATCTTTCAAGTGATCGGAACTGAGATTAGTCTGGGCAGGCAAAGGAGACAGGAGGAGCTGATGGACCCGGCAGATTGAAGGCATCATGAATCTGCAGCCTGCGTGGGATGAAAGAGCAATTAAAAGTGTGGGCCCAGCACAGTGCCTCACACCTGTAATCCAGCACTTTGGGAGTCTGAGCAGGTGGATCACAGGGTCAGGAGTTCAAGACCAACATGGTGAAACCCTGTGTCTACTAAAAATAGAAAAATTAGCCGAGTATGGTGGCGTGGGCCTGTAATCCCACAGGAGGCTGAGGCAGGAGAATCTCTTGAACCTGGGAGGTAGAGGCTGTAGTGAGCCAAGATCATGCCACTGTTCTCCAGTCTGCGGAACAAGCGAGACTCCATCTCAAAAAAAAAAAAAAGAGTTTTGGTTTGATCACCTGAGTTCTAATACCCACTCTGGCACTTCTTGTCCATGTTGAGCAGGCTGCGGTGAGCCGAGATCGCGCCATTGCACTCCAGCCAAGATAACATGAGTGAAAAAAAAAAAAAAAAAAAAAAAAAGAAAAGAGAGTGGGAGTGGGGAATCAGAAGGACAGGAGCCTTTAGAGGTGCAGTGATCATGGCACTGGCTGACTACGGGGTCAAATAATACATCATTAGTTCAACGTAGTGAATTGGTGCAGAATTAGGGCAAGAGTTTGATGAGTAAACAAAAGTCTACAAATGTCAGCGCTGAGGGGAGGGAGAGTGATTTAAGCCTTGGTCCCTAAGACAGGAAAGCTTTTTGTTTTAGCATGAGAATTGAATGACCATTCTGGAAGTGACCGTGTGTGTTTAGGGCCTGCAGGGGCAGAGTAAGAGGCTGCCCTACATCTTAAGCCAAGTGGCCAGGTCCTGCTAGAAAATGCACAGCAGGACTTCAGGAGAAGCTGCGGCAGAGTCGAGTTTGAGTTAAGGCAAAGGCTTAAGAATCCAGGGAAAAGGCTGGGCCTGTCAGAGAAACTTTGCCTGTTGGAAGATTCCAAAGGCCCCGCAGAAAAGGTGGAAGGCAGGGGAGTCATGGGAGGCTTGGTCAGGAGATACCAAGGTAAGGACAGTTGGGAAATGAAAGTGTGGGGAAGCTCAGATGGCTAGAGCAGAAGTTCATTTCAGGGGCCGTCACCAAAGAGAGGTTTTAGTGGCATCTGGGGATTGAGGGGTGCTCAGGGTTCTTAACTGGGATTCTATTGGATCAGTTCTTAGTGGAATGAGGCCCAGGTAGAATCAGAGATGTGGTGAGGGTGGCCTGCGGTTGCAGTCAGTCCGTCCTCACCTCGGCCCACACAGCCCAAGGACCTGCTGGTGGGAGACTTCCTTTTAGGCAGGGGCAGGTCCCAGGAAAGCATCATCCCTTGGTACCTAAGCAAAGAGGCTTGCATGTTTTTCAACCTCAAATAAAGTAACGCTCAGACTAATATCAATGTTCTGTGCTGTCTGGTAAATTTCTTTCCCCAAACTAACTTAGTTTCTTTATTTTTACTCTATGGATATGGTTTCTGCAGGACTTACTGGCCAGACTTGGATGGAAAAATAAGAGAAGCATTAGTTTTACGAAGCGTTAGAGTTCGACTCCTTATAAGCTTCTGGAAGGAAACGGATCCCCTTACGTTTAACTTTATTTCATCTCTTAAAGCGATTTGCACTGAAATAGCCAACTGCAGTTTGAAAGTTGTAAGTATTATGTTTACTGTGTTATTAAAGAAAAAGTGAATGCCTTCTGTATATGTGGGACAGCTGCAAGCATACACATACATGTAAACGTCCAGTAAGAACCAGGATGACAATCTTCAAAAAGCAGGTTAAGTAATTTTTCAAAACAATCACATACAGAAAAGCAGAGTAGAGCTTACATTTCCTGATGCCTTCTCTGTCTACCCTCTGCTCACTTTCGGTTGCATCCTTTCCATTTTCTTTTTTTTCTTGAGACAGCGTTTTGCTGTCACCCAGGCTGGAGTGGAGTAGCACAATCCTGGCCGACTGTAGCCTTGACTTCCAGGCTCAAGCAATCCTCCTGCCTCAGCCCCCTCATCAGAGTAGCTGGGACCACAGGTGCATGCCACCATGCCCAGCTAATTTTGCATTTTTTGTAGTGATGGGGTTTCACCATGTTGCCCAGGCTGGTCTTGAACTCCTGGCATCAAGCGATCTGCCCACCTTGGCCTTCCAAAGTGCTGGGATTGCCAACATGAGCCCCTGTACCCGGCCCTCTCCATTTTCCTTGAATTACCCCATTCACCTACTGTTCTTATCTGTAAGACTGTGACCAACAGAGCATTGGAGCATGCACCAGCACAAACTCCCCTAGCCCAGAGGCCTTATAGTCTGGGTTCCTGTGCTTGCCCCAGGTCCCTTGGGCCACACACTAATCTACCTCTGGAGACACTGAGGGAGGTAAGATTAGGAATTGGGAGTACCTGAAATGGGCTCATTCTCTAGCTCATCTTTGACTACCCTCTTCATCCCCTCAAGGCTTTGTGCAAGCGATTCCTTCTGCCTCCGACACTCCTTCTCCATGTTGACCGGTCTCATAGCCACGAATCCTTTAGGTCTCCACTTTTCCCAACCCCCTGTGCAGTCATTCAACAAACGTGCTCTGAGAAGCTAGCTTGTGGTAGGCTCTCTTCTAGGTAATGAAGCCGCATTCCCTGCAGCAGTTAGGGATCCAGGGTATCAAGGGGTCTGCAATTAACTTTGACACATGGCTTCCAAGATCACCCTGACCCTGAATATCCCAAGGCCAGACAGAAGAGAGAAATTGGAGGACTCTGTGAGAGGCATGTTTGGATTAGGCCTGGAGGTAGTGAACATCCCTTTAGCCTTCATCCCACTGCCTGGATATCTCTCACATGGCCACGCATAATGGCAAGAGAGGCTTATAAACGTGTTCAGAAAGTCAGCTGTGTTTCCAGGGTGACAAAGGAACAGGTTTGTGATTCATCACGGTCTGAAGCTCCTGGTACACACAATCCATTTTACTCATCTTCCCTTAAAAAGAACCCTCATTCCTACCTCCCATAAGGGAGAACATGCAAAGTTTCATGCAGTCGCTGCATAGGGTCTTCCAGTGGTGTGCATTTCTGGACATCAAACCTGAAAGTGGTACATTATATATAGTTCGTCAATGTAAAAACTGAAACAAAACAACTCCCCCACATGCACCAAAAAATACTCAGAAACTGTGGCCACCTGGGACGTCGATTACCACCTGCAGAGGCCTGTCCTGCAGACCTTAAGGACGGATGAATGGATGCACTCTCACACCTAGTACGGTGGTTTTGAGTGGGCTAGGGATGGTTGTCTGCTTTCAGAGGGCGATTGCAGCTCACTGACTACAACTCCTTGTACTTCCTCACATTCATTCAGTGTAGATTTAATAACAGAGGTTCTAAGTCAACAAGCTTGTGGATAATTAACATGGTTAGAAAAGAGTGGTTTTACGAATAATAAAAGCTTTTGGTTCTGGGGCCCAGAGTAAACACCATTGATGGGTAATTCCTCTTGGACCTCTTTTTGAGAGGACCCATCCAGCATGAAGTTAACATGAGTCAACAGAGTAGAGACAAAAGGACGTGTGGTAAGCAGACTTAACTGGGGAAGCTTTTGTCATCCCTGTCTTTTTTTTTTTTTTTTTTTTTTTTTTTGGGGACGGAGTTTCGCTCTTGTTACCCAGGCTGGAGTGCAATGGCGCGATCTCAGCTCACCGCAACCTCCGCCTCCTGGGTTCAGGCAATTCTCC
>NW_016107390.1:5447181-5449208 GCF_001604975.1 Cebus imitator
TGAGCCACCGCGCCCGGCCGTCATCCCTGTCTTTTACCCTACGCCTTAAAATTCTAATGTAATGAACTGGCTGCCCTCAGCCTGTTCCATTAAAACCTTTCGGCCTTCCAAAAAGTTTGAGGCTATAATCTTCTAACTTTCCCTAATATTTCCCTAATATTTTGCCAGCCACCTCGAGTGAATCTCAGCAAAAACCAGGTGAAGGTTACCTCCCTCCCTGAGTACAGAAACAGTATAAGCACAAGAAAAACCACCATTAGAAAGGAAAGGTACGGAGGCCCGTGGCAGTCACTGGTCCACAGCAATTGTAAAACCCTTCTGGGCAGGTTTTGCAAAGACCTTATACTCCTGCTGGCTCAAGCCAAGGACCCATGCGTGTTTTAAGGCCTGAACAGTTAAAGGAATTTGGGGTCCTAGCATGAGCTGGTTGGTTTCTTGGGCAATGCAAGTTTCTCAGAAATGTAACAGGTTCTAATGTACTTGCTTCTGGTTATTTCCATGTATCCATAGCCATGTCCAAAGTTTCCTGTTGTACATAATTCCCTAACTTGATGCTTTCTTGTTCATGTACTTTTCTCTCTCTTTAATGATAGGGTCCATTCAAGGCCATCAGACACAGGTGGGAAGATTATACCTATTACATACTTTTTTTTTTTTTTTTTTGAGATGGAATCTTGCTCTGTCACCCAGGCTGGAGTGCAGTGCTATGATCTCGCCTCACTGCAACCTCCGCCTCCTGGATTTAAGCGATTCTCCTGCCTCAGCCTCCTGAATAGCTGGGATTACAGGCGCCAGCCACCACGACTGGCTAATTTTTGTATTTTAGTACAGATGGGGTTTCACCATGTTAGCCAGGCTGGTCTGGAACTCCTGACCTCAGGTGATCCAGCCACCTCAGCCTCCCAAAGTGCTGGGATTACAGGCGTGAGCCACCATACCCAGCCACACCTCTTATAATTACACCAATTATATTGTCTTTTCTACAGGGTTCAGTCTTAACTGGCCACTTAAAGCATTTTTCAAACTTACTTCCTATTATTGGGTTCTAGGTAAAATCAGCGTTTTCAACCCTGTGAATGACCAAATTTCTGGTCTATCTGTTCTCTATTATTTCCACTTCTGAACTAGCCATTCCTTCCTGAGCCTATTTATCTCCTCTAATACGCTTTTTAAAAGCACAACTATAGGCTGAGCACAATGGCTCAGGCCTGTAATCCCAGCGCTTTGGGAAGCCAAGGCAGGTGGATAACTTGAGGCCAGGAGTTTGAGACCGAAACTCCTAATGAATTCCGTCTCTACTAAAAATACCAAAATTAGCTGGGTGTGGTGGAACACGCCTGAAATCCCAGCTACCTGGGAGGCTGACGCACAAGCATTATTACTTGAACCTGGGAGGCAGAGGTTGCAGTGAGCCGAGATCGTGCCACTGCACTTTAGCCTGGGTAGAGAGCAAGACCCTGTCTCAAAAAAAAAAAAAAAAAAAAAAAAGCATAAATAACAACCAACACACACTACAAACAATTCATTCCCCAGTACCCATAGCTAAAGCCCTGTAAGCCAAAGGTTCCGTGATACTTGGTATTCCTTCCCAGTAAATGCCAGTTATGTTTTTACCAAATAGGTTGTCTCTGTATAACATGAGTTTTCATCTTTCCATCCTACAATACCAGTTTACTTGCTGCGTGCTGCCCACTGAGTAAGCCAATGCTACATCATTTAAGTTTTTGCTGTTTTGCTGTGTGGCAGCAACCACATATATATTATGTAATATTATATATATGGTTGTGATATATAATGTAATAAATGAAGGAATGTGTTGTGTTCATGAATATTCATGAGTATATACAGTTATATAAGCACTGAATTAAATGCTTTATATATATTATGTAAGTCGCAGCCACACAGCCAGACATGTGGTTTATGCCTGCAATCGCAGTGCTTTGGGAGTCCGAGGTAGGAGGTTCACTTGAGGCCACAAGTTCAAGACCCTGCCTGGGCAACATAGGGAGACCCCATCTCTACAAAAA
>NW_016107390.1:5450253-5460652 GCF_001604975.1 Cebus imitator
TTTAGTAGAGACGGGGTTTCACTATGTTGACCAGGATGGTCTTGATCTCTTGACCTCGTGATCCACCCGCCTCGGCCTCCCAAAGTGCTGGGATTACAGGCTTGAGCCACTGCGCCCGGCCCTGTGTTTTCATCTTAATCTCCCTAATAGTCTGGTAGCAATGATGGGTAATAGAAATTCTGATCTTGGTTTAACTAGCTTTTGTAAACTGAGGAAATCATGCACATACCTGTAAAATCACAAATCAGTATAAGTATTGGAAATGAAAACATGGGCCAGGTGCAGTGGCTCATAGCTGTAATACCAGCACTTTGGGAGGCTGAGGCAGGTGGATCACCTTAGGTCAGGAGTTCAAGACCAGCCTGACCAACATGGAAAAACCGTCTCTACTAAAAATGCAAAAAGTTAGCCTGATGTGGTGGCACATGCCTGTAATCCCAGCTACTTGGGAGGCTGAAGCAGGAGATTCTCTTGAACCTGGGAGGCAGAGGTTGTGGTAATCCAAGATTGCACCATTGCACTTTAGCCTGGGCAACAAGAGTGAAACTCCACCTCAAAAAAAAAAAAAAAAAAATGACCGATTACTACCACAGATCTGTTTTCCAGAAATACCTGAGAGTTGGATCAGGGTACCAACCTGGGTTTGGAATAAGATGCCCAGGAGCAGAGGAGAAGCAGGTACAGTCCCAGGAGGTCAGGCAGAGACACAAGAGACTAGAGTCTAATTGTGTTCAACACCTTTTCACAGACAAGAAAACTCTTGGGATTGATTCAGCTCATGGACAGCATTTTCCAGATAATTATAATGGCATACGGGGCTCCAAAAAAAGGGAAATGAGGAAAAGGACAGGTGTCTAATTCACTAGTGGCTCACATGATGCTTGGTAGAGTTTTCAAAACATACGTGTTAAATGAATGCATGCATAACAAATGAAGTCAAAGAAGGGAGCCAGGGCCAGGCACGGTGGCTCATGCTGGTAATCCCAGCACTTTGAGGGGTTGAGGTGGGCGGATCACGAGGTCAGGAGTTCAAGACCAGCCTGGCCAACATGGTGAAACCCCATCTCTATTTAAAAATACACAAATTAGCCAGGCGTGGTGGTGCATGCTTGTAATCCCAGCTACTTAGGAGGCTGTGGCGGGAGAATTGCTTGAACTGAGACCTGGGAGGCAGAAGTTGCAGTGAGTCAGGATCACGCCACTGCACTCCAGCCTAGGGTACAGAGTGAGACTCCATCTCAAAGATAAAAATAGAAGGGAGCTAATAAAGGCAGAGTAATAAGAAAGATCTGTAAGCCAGTGGGGGGACAGCGCAGAGCCCAGGACAGTGCCTGAGTCCAAGGTGTGTTAGCCATTTTCTGCAGGCATGTGCTGGGAAAGGGTGACTGCCCATGAAGAGGCTGCCCACTGAAGTCACACACTCTGGAGGTCAGCACACGCACACGTAGAAGAGCCCCTGTTACTTGCAAGGTCTAGCAGGAGCAGAGAGGACAGTCTAGGGTTTTTGGTATACCATATGGTGCATTTGCTCCAATCTCCTTTTCCAGATTCCCCTCTGGCCGAGTCACGGGTTCATGCCCGTGACTGTTCATGCCTGTTTCTTGACCCCCACAGCACACCTGCCACTAGGGCACCTGCAGTGGAAACCTCTAGGTCATGAAATATTAACTGCTGTCATTTAAGAATTGCGAAAAATTACAAGGAAAGTAGAATCCATCATTGCAACCTTTACAGGACTTAACCAGCTTCATCTTTTTGACATTTTTGAATGAAGATGGTCACTTTTTTTAGTAAACCAAACATTAATAGTTCATGCATAGCCATTTTATAAAACTGAAGCCATACCTTTCTAAGCATCAGTACAAGCCTAGATAGGCAAGCAGCTTATGGTCCCAAAGTCTAGAACACAGAGAGGTGATAAACTCTTCCAAGAAAAGTGAGCATTGGAATCTGCATAGGGTGTGTCTTCAGGAGCCTGGGAACTAGGTAGGGACTCTCTGTTCTTAAAGGAGTGGGCACGCCCACCTCCAACCACCTCCTACCCTGATGTGGGTTTATCTCCCTAAGGGCTTATGGAAGGAGAAGAGACTGTGACACACAAAATTGTCCCAGTCATCTGATTTTTTAGAATTTTTTTACAAATTAATAAATTACTTTGAAATGTCTTTGCTGTCACCCACAGTGTATTAGGTGTCTAATACTACCAGTGCATAAAATCTGATTTCTGCTGTCATTTCAGTCTTCCAGAGAAAGCTGTTTCCCCTCTTCAGGGCCATCTTTGACTTTCTAGAACAAATGGGTTTTTACTAAAACCTCAAGCTGTGACTCTATCCTTGACTTAACTCAAGATGCGTATTTTATTCTTTTTGAAATCTTTGTTGATTCTACAATAATATCTTTCCTAAAAGGAAGCATTCACATGTGTGGCCATGTGTTGTGATTGAATGTCCAAGCTAAGTAACTTCTAGCTATGATTGATGGTGATGTCCTCAATATTCATGTGACTTCATGAATATATAACTGTGACTTCAGAACACTCACAGGTTATTAAGTCAGTTTGAAGAGTCCAGAAACCAATGTAGATTTTGTGGAAGACAGGTGCTGAGGACACTGGGTAAACCAGGTGTCATTGTCTGTAACCGTGGTGATATGGCCCTGGGAGACACAGCATGTTTATCTGTTTTGTGGAATAGACAGTTTTTAGGTAGATTTTGATCTCTGTACTGTGAACCTCAAGGATTTTTACAAAAAATCAGAATAGAACTTTTGAGGCTAGAAGGGATCTTAGTGATCGTCGATTTTATCACACCTCTACCACGCTGGGGAGGGGGAAGTCCAGCTGTCATTATTTCCCCAAACCAAATGTGAGCGCTTACAGTTTTACAACTGTAAATGACATCTCCTTTTCTAGGCATCATGCCATTTTCCTCTCTGCCTCTTCTTTCCTTTAAATACACATGATTCTATAGCTGTAAGACATTCCAAAAGGTTCCACAGTTCTGAAAATGCTCAGCATTTTCCAGGGTAGGGGATACCCGAGGTTTTCACCTTAGACTAACGTCTTCCAGTGAGCTCAGTCATGCAGTTCCATGAGCTTAGCCACAGTTTAAGCCTCGTCTGAGAATTTAGCAAATCAGCAGGCCCCTGAGGCATAGCCTGGCTGTACCTGCAGTCATCCCTCTTCTTTTAGCTGCCCCATTTCTGGCCTTAGGTGAACTGGAATGTTGCCTTTTGGGTCAATAAATGTTGAAATTCAGAACTCAGGGTTTGAAGTTGTGATTTTTTTATTTTTGATTGGCCTATCAAAAGAGCTCCTAGACTTAGGTGTTTAGATGGAAAAGTATTTGTTCCTGTGGCAGAATCTCTTTTGACCTTTGCAAATCCCCAGTTTAATCAGCTAGTCATTGACATAATGCATGCAACATGTGAGAATACTCATTCAGTTCATTGGCATGCTTGACAGGGAGCACCCTGAGGCATGCTTCAAATGCCAGCACACCCTGCTGAATAAGACAATGAGAATTAAACAAGCTTCTGGCCCTCATCCTGCTGAAAAAGGAAATGAATTTTGTGTTCATTTTGTAGCTTAAAAGTGTTAATTATAGACCTAGTTGAGCATGCTAATTTTCTCTTGTTGCCTATATAGATTTGAGAACAAAAATAGCCTCATCCATATGAGGTAATAAGATTATGGCTTTAGTAACCCAATGTGAGGTCTATTGTTGATCTGTGGATAATACATTCTTTTGTGCTCTTGGACAAGATCAGAAATGTTCCTGATTTACCTGCTTTTTTTGTTTCTTTTTTGTCTTACAGAAATTTTTTGATCTGGAAAGAGAAAATGCTTGTGCCACAAAAGAACAAAAGAACCACACCTTTCCTAGGTTAAATCGCAACAAGTACATGGTGACAGATGGAGCAGCTTATATTGGTAGGTGTCAGGGCTGTGAGGCTCCTTAGGACAGGTCACCCAGGCAGTGGCAGTCCAGCTGCGCTCCGCGGTACCCCCTGTCAAGGAAGCAAGGCCTTGGGAACCACTGCTGGTGAATGGGGGGAACTGGAGGTCAGGAAACGGGACGGTGAGGACAGGGAGCTCATCATTCGAATATCTCTTCCATGGCCTGATTTGTGTACTAGGAGATACATAAGATGCCTTTCCATAAATGTTTTGTAGAAATTTTCTGGCCCATTTGCCACATTGTACAGGCAAGGGTGGGAATGGCTCATCAAAGATGTGTCCCATACTGCAGCAAGCACAGTGTCATTCCCCTGCCCACAGCACCGCAAGACAGCCTGACCTGCGTGGTGGGCAGGCAGACAGTGGAGTGGGTCAGTGCCCAGCCCGTTGTCCCATCCCTGCCGTCTCCCAAATGTCTGGCTTTGTACAATTTACTTGAGCTCTTCAAACCTCAGTTTTCTCATCTGTAAGATGGGGCTAATAATAGTAACTACTGCTGGGGGGCGGTGGTGCGTGCCTGTAGTCCCAGCTACTCGGGAGGCTGAGGTGGGAGGATCGCTTGAGCCCAGGAGTTCTGGGCTGCAGTGCGCTATGCCGATCGGGTGTCTGCACTAAGTTCAGCATCAATACGGTGACCTCCTGGGAGCGGGAGACCACCAGGTTGCCTAAGAAGGGGTGAACCGGCCCAGGTCGGAAGTGGAGCAGGTCAAAACTCCTGTGCTCATCAGTGGTGTAATCAAGCTTGTGAATAGCCACTGCACTCCAGCCTGGGCAACAAGAGCAAAACTCTGGCTCAAAAAAAAAAAAAATCATTCAAAGCTACTCTATCATGAAGCCACTGAGAGTACCATTTGCCATTGTGCTCTTTCTTGAGGGGGACAGATAATCGGTTGGGATGAGGGGAGAGAGAGAAAGCAAAAGGGAGCAGGTCCCTCTCTGTGCTGATATTTGATTTAGGGACCTGGTGTTCTTAGGCTCTGAGGAATAAACTTGAGTAAAATGAGAGATGAGAAACCACCTTCTGATATTCCCTGGGATGCCAAATGGAAAAGGGAATTGACATGTTTGAGGGTTCCAGCAAACAGAGCAGGGATCAAAAGATGGAAGCTACAAAGGAACAGAGACTGGCTCTCTCCATAGATGTGCTTTCTTCCAGCAGCTTCTCCCACAGATGGCTGCAGGCCCTTGGGCCAGGGATGCCAAGGAGACGGATGATCTCAGCTTCTTAGTGATTTCTGCAGCGATACCTGAGTTGCTGCAGAGGACATGGAAGATCATTCTCTATACCTAAAACCTGTCAGTTCCCTTTATGGAATCAGCTCTTATCCAAAGAGGAGAACAAAACTGGGAGCTTAGATCAGATCCGGCTTGGTGGTAATTTCGAAAACAATTTTGTCCGTCTTGACATGGCTAGATATTTTTTAGTGAGAATAATTCTGGTTTATCATACAGTCTGGCAGAACTGGGTGCACCATTGATTAGCCACTGATTCGGCAAATTTATTCACCTCTTTGAGCCTCCCAGTCCTCAGCTGTGAAGTGGAAGTAAGTCCCACCAACCATATAGATAATATATATAAATACCAAGTAGAAGCTGGTTCCGGTGGCTTGCACCTGTAGTCACAGCTACTTAGGAGGCTGAGGTGGGAGGATTGCTTGAGCCCAAGAGTTCAAGGCTGCAATGAACTATGATCAGGCCCCTGCACTCTAGCCCGGGCAAGAGAGAGATTCTGCCTCTAAAAATAAATAAATCAGGCCTGGCGCAGTGGCTCACTCCTGTAATCCCAGTGCTTTGGGAGGCTGAGACGGGTGGATCACTTGAGGTCAGGAGTTTGAGACCAGCCTGGCCAACGTGATGAAACCCCATTTCTACTAAAAATACAAAAAAGTAGTAGGGTGTGGTGGTGGGCACCTGTAACCCCAGCTACTCGGGAGGCTGAGGCAGGAGAATTGCTTGAACCTGGGAGGCGGAGGTTGCAGCGAGCCGAGCGGCAGGGCAAGATTGTCTCAAGAAAGAAAGAAAAAGAAAGTGGGAGGGTGGGAGGGAGGGAAGAAGGAAGGAAGGGAGAGAAAAGAAGGAAGGAAAACTACTCAGTTATAGAGTAGGGCGTTCCCAGAAAGCAAGTGGAGGAATGTGGTGTGTTTGTTTTTCTCGTGTAGGGGTCTTATCTATGTAAAAGCTAAGCTAGGCTGTGTCTATGTGTGAGTGAGCTGACAGCATGAGCCAATTTATTATTCTGTTGGTTTGAAGGAAACATTCTCGTGTGAAATGACATTCCAGCGTGTACGTACATTGAAGCATAACTAGAACTACCTTGAAAGCAGGTACTGTTATGGGTATTGGGACATCTGCTGCAGGAGAGTAGCCTTTGGGATATCATTAGGCTGCTTTCTCAGTTGTAAACATCTTATGACCATGGTTGTGACTGGCAAGGAATATGCCTTGTTAGTCTCAAGATGGAGCTGAAATGGCATTACTCTGGCTCTCCTAGGCGACCGCTTCCCCTACACCTTGAAGATGGACCGCACGGGAGTGGCATAGACATTATTAGTCTTTTCTGGGGCAGATCCCAGACTTACTCCTTTAAATGAGCTGAATCGTGTCCCTCCAAAATTCATATTTGAAGTCCTAGCTCCCAGTACCTCAGAATGTAACTCCATTTAGAGACAGGATCTTTAGAGAAATAGCCAAGTTAAAATGAGGTCATTAGTGTGGCCCCTAATCTAATATGGCCAATGTCCTTGTAAAAAGGGGAAATTTGGACAGAGACATGCATAGAAGAAGACAACATGAGGAGACGCAGAAAATGTCATGGAGGGGTTGGGCACGGTGGCTCACCCCTGGAATCCCAGCATGTTGGGAGGCTGAGGTGGGAGGACCGCTTGAACCCAGGAGTTCGAGAGCAGCCTAAGCAACATAGCAAGACCCCATCTCTATTTAAAACTGTTAAAAAAAAAAAAAAGGGGGGGGGGGCCCTGGGCACTGTGGCTCACACCTGCAATCCCAGCACTTTGGGAGGCCAAGACAGGTGGATCACAAGGTCAAGAAATCAAGACCATTCTGGCCAACATGGTCAAACCCTGCATCTACTAAAAATACAAAAAATTAGCCGGGTGTGGTGGCACACCTGTAATCCCAGCTACTCGGGAGGCTGTGACAGGAGAATCGCTTGAACCCAGGAGGTGGAGGTTGCAGTGAGCCGAGATCGCGCCACTGCACTCCAGCCTGGCAAGAGAACAAGACTCTGTCTCAAAAATAAAATAAAATAAAATAAATTTTAAAATGAGAAGAACCAATAAAGTAAAGAAAGAAAGAAAAAGAAAATAGAAAATGTCACAGAGAAAATGCCCATCTGCAAGCCAAGGAGAAAGGCCTGGAGAGGATCCCTTCCTTGCGGTCCTCAGAAGGCATCAACATCAACCCTCCCAACACCTGGACTTTGTCTCCAGAACTGTGAGACAATACATTTCTGTAGTTCCAGCCACCCAATTTGTGGGACTTTGCTATGGCAGCTGAAAAAACATGAATGCACCACCTAACGCAGGGCAGTCATACTCAGCCTGTTTTCACAGCACCTGCCCCGCTTCCTGGGCCAAGGGGCCGGATCCTGGGTCTGGGAAATGATTTACAGCCCAATCAAGGAGTATTTGTTAGGAACTGAGTTTCTTTCTCTAGCTTTCACTTTTTCTTTGATGTGAAAGCTTCAGGGCCTTATAATTAGAATCCCTCATTTGTTCTCATGGATTAGATGTTGTCTTTTTGAGAAGGTAGTAATTACTCACAGGATTTTTAAATGTATCCCTATGTTTTAAATGTTGCTGTATTTAGCATGTCAATAAGAAATAACATTTACGAGAAAGAACAGCAGATTCCTTGTTTTGAGTTTCCACTGGAGCAAAGCTGAAGAAAATGCCAAAATAATATGTAAATATTAATATGCCATATGTAAGCCTTCTTGGAATTTTTTTTTCGGAGCTGTCAACACAATTCACCCTCTCCGTTGTTATTCCTGGGTGTTGATGGTTTTTAATAGACTCCACTCTGAATTTCATTATATTGGGTATATTCCCAGTGGACTCTAACTCTTCAACGTTATTTCTTTGTTTGCAGGAAATTTTGACTGGGTAGGGAATGATTTCACCCAGAATGCTGGCACGGGCCTTGTTATCAACCAGGCAGATGTGAGGAACAACAGAAGCATCATTAAGCAACTTAAAGACGTGTTTGAAAGGGACTGGTATTCACCATACGCCAAAACCTTACAGCCAACCAAGCAGCCGAACTGCTCCAGCCTGCTCAAACGCAAAGCTCCCTCCAACAAAACTGCCACAGACAATGCAGGAGGGAAGGAGGCCTGGAGCGTATAACGGGAACGAACAAACTGATGTGGCAGGTCGGCATTTCTTATTTATACATAAAGGACTTGAGGAGAGAAAACACTTTAATATGTCTTTTTTTTTAGGGAAAAAGCACACTTATAAAAATATTCTCTGAATGACACACAATACCTATCTAACACTATCTTAGCGTCGTGTACACTAAAATTAAGACTTTTGTATTTATTACCTCTGACAGAGAATGTCATTCTGGCGTAGAAGTTAGTTTTTACGTTTGCATACCAATTTTAAGACTTTGATTCCTGTTCCTTTCTAGTTTTAGAACTTTTTCTGCTGACCCACCTGGTCAGTTGCTAGGAAGCTTAGCATGAGGTGAGCTCTTTAACACCATTCTGAGAACTGCTGATTTAGAGAGGAAGATGAGGATTTTGCCTTGGGGAAGAGATTGATAAAACCAAGTGTTTATCCTTGCAAATCATCTCCAAGACCTATGCAGTCAGCTAAGCACGAACAGCTTATATCTCATGCCAGCCTTCAACGCCCTTGAAAAAGATCCTTTTCGGCCTTCCTTTCTTCTTACACCAAAGGTTGTATTTGATATCATTTTCTCTTCCCACAAAATGTTCCCATTATACAGCATTTTCTGTATTCACCTCAACATTACTTCTAACTCTGATAATATCTTTTGAAAACATACGAATTTCTCAGAACGGACACAAAGTGGAGATAGCAGTCTTTCATTTTCACCTTTCAACCGCATCTCTTTTTCCCTACCCAATTGGTATTTTAAAAGAACCACAGTCAGCAATATGTATCCTTTCTCTCGAGCTCAGAAAAATTATGTAGCCACCTGCTAATATCCAGCAAGTTATCAAGTCTGCATTTTGAGAATAAAGTAGTTTTTCACATTCTTGTTTAGTTTATGGTATTATAAAGGAATGATCTCTATGCGCCAGTGGATTTTAATTTCCTTAGAATCATTATGCTGTTGAGAGTATGCCAGCAAACATTTATAGAGCTATTTAATATACCTGCTATTTAATATACCAAATGCTTTTCAGAGAAATGCAATTTAAATAACTGTGCTTAACATATTTTACTAAGAAACAGAAATATTGAATTATTGTTCTATAACATAATTGTGTGTTGTTGTTTTATATCTATACAATATATACCCCTGTATTCATGGAAACCACTGCTACATGAGGGAGAGGCATGGCCTCTTCAGAACCCAGGGCAGGTGGCTGGAAGTTCCAGTTCCAATGTCGTTCCTGACTCTGTGACTCAAAGCAGAGTTCCTCAGTTCTTGGCCTTGGGCTTCTCTTGGTAACGTAGACGGCAGTCCTCACCTACCTCGCAAGGATGTTGTCATGGTAGGAAATATTTATAACTCATTTTGAAATCAAAAGAACCTATATAAATGCTAAGCATTATAATGTATAATCTTTTTCTTGAAATAATCTTTGTCCTATCTTGATAGAATCAATACCAGGTCCTCCCTGAGAATCTGCAAAGGAAAACAGATCCACAGTTTCCAGTGGCAAATGTGGATGAAAAGAACACAGCACCACAAAGACCCTG
The DNA here is from genome assembly GCF_001604975.1 of Cebus imitator. NCBI lineage: Eukaryota > Metazoa > Chordata > Mammalia > Primates > Cebidae > Cebus > Cebus imitator. Next base: position 5,460,130 of record NW_016107390.1, read on the forward strand.
GTGGAGATCTGGATTGTTGACATTTCAGTGGGACATCATGTTGGGTCACTTTGGCATGAATAACATTAACACAAAACTAGACATATTGCTAGGGACTGTTCTTCAGGACCAGAATACACACGTGTTTTCAGAGCAAGGAAAATCTCAACTATTCTTTTTTGTTTCTAGAGATCTGATTTCTAATTTTCTTTTTTTTTTTTAAAGACAGTGTCTTGCTCTGTCCCCAGGCTGGAGTGCAGTGGCACAATCTCGGCATACTGCAACCTCCACCTCCCAGGTTCAAGCGATTCTCCTGCCTCAGCCTCCCGAGTAGCTGGGATTACAGGCACCCACCACCATGCTTGGCTAATTTTTGTATTTTTAGTAGAGACAGGGTTTCACTGTGCTGACTAGGATGGTCTCGATCTCCTGACCTTGTGATCCACCTGCTTTAGCCTCCCAAAGTGCTGGGATTACAAGCATGAGCCACCACATCTGGGGAGACTTGATTTCTAAATGCCACGAAAGTGATGGAGGAGCCTGT
>NW_016107390.1:5460848-5467490 GCF_001604975.1 Cebus imitator
GACGGGGTTTCACCGTGTTGACCAGGATGGTCTCGATCTCTTGACCTCGTGATCCACCCGCCTCGGCCTCCCAAAGTGCTGGGATTACAGGCGTGAGCCACCGCGCCCGGCCTGGATTTTCTTAATATAGAATGGCTAATGTGGGTTATCCAGTGATCACATAGTTTCCCTTCTTGTTATTTGCAGGTATTGCTTCCCTAGATAGTTAACCAGTTGGTCAAGAGAGCTGGAAGGAAGCTGTAGTTTTAAGGGTGGCATGTTTTTATGACTAATTGGGAGGTTCTCACTGAAATTCCTCACCAACAATAGCCAGCCCATAAGACTAAATATTTACCAAGACACAATCCATATTTGAGTCGGGAGTTATCCTGCTAGCCATCCTCATTAAGTAAACATTGCTTTGGTGACAATTTTAAAAAGAAAGCAGACTGGGTGCAATGGCTCATGCCTGTAAATCAGCACTTTGGGAGGCCAAGGCAGGAGGATTGCTTGAGGCCAGGAGTTTGAGACCAGCCTGGGTAGCATGGCAAGACCCTGCCTCTAAAAAAATATCAAGCCAAGAAGGAAGCAGAGTTGGGGTGGAAACAAACAAACCTACCAAGTTCACACTCAGACAAACAGAAGCAACCTGGGTTGGTTTTAAAAAGGTTATCTAAAGGGAGAAAAGAAAAAAAAAAACTAAAACTTCCTTGTTAGTTCTCAAGTGGTCTCCTGGAGTATTCATCCACAGCCATGGGACACTCATAGGCTTGGTGTCATGGGGCTCCTTCACTGTCACTATCTGTATGTGCTAAGAGAAAGGAATGTCATCCTTTACGGAATGACCATCATTGCCCATTTCCTTTTGAGGCCTGGCAAAATGGTACCACCAGGAGCTGTGTCCCAGGCTTTTCTGCCAAGCAGGAGCAACAAGATGCCTCCCAGACACAGTGAGTCCCTTACTAGGGGGGTCTGGACAGCGGTATTGACTCCATGAGGCCACACTGTCCTTTTGTGGCAGCCAGGAAAGTGACCCCCATACCAAGAGTGTCAGAAACGGGTTCATGTCTCCCAAGAGAACATTTCATTCTGCAGAACTTTCTCTTTCATTTGGATGCTTGATCTACCCCTCTAGAGATGGCTTTTCTTCCTTTTAAACCTTATGTCTGTGCTAAACAAACTATCCACTTCCATTCCTCCCACCCCCAAGTATTCCAGGAATTACTTTTCAGGAAGAAAAGAATGCAAAACAAAACAAAAAACACTTTAATTTGACGCTATCTGGTGGCTGTCCATGCCAGAAATTACAAGGAGCAGGGTGACTACTCCCCATAAACATTCCTGGATTTATTTCCCAAGAGGCAAAAAGGAAAACAAACACAATTTGAGACTATGTTTTGGATTTTTGTACCACTAACACTGACTTAGTGCCTTATTTATCCTGAAGCACTGATTTTAAAGAATGATTTATCCTATGGGAATACGTCTGCCTCCTGTGGAATTCAAGGTGACCTTCCGATGGGCCTACCAGTTGAAAACTTCTATTTGAGCATTGACAGTGTTTATGCTGCCTGTTCTCTTCCCAATCCCCATCACCTTTATCCCCCCCAAATCAAATCATTGCACACACCATCAGAGATCAATACTGTAGACTTCCACTGCTTTGTCACTGGCCTGTAGCCTATCAAATAATTGAATCACAGCTTATCCAACCATTGGAGAGGAAGTGGGATGCTGTGAGATTACATCCACACTCTGTAAACAACAAGCTTTAGGTACCCGAACCTGATAGAAACAAGGAATGCTGAAAATGTCCCCACTGACATAAATGAATCCTGTAAAGAGAATGCTTCGTAGACTTCCTAGGTCCTGTGGCGTAGAGACTGAAAACTAGTGTCTTTAACAAGTCAAAGCAGACGAAGAAACAAAAGGTCTGCCGACACGCTTTTCATCTGTGTGACTCTGGGCACCCTTTTTCCCATTCAAGTTCTGTCTGTGCTGCTGTTTGTCTCATGTCTGATTTAGTTCTTATTGAGAGGGGTCTGATCACATTTTTGGTTGATCTCACCCTTTGAAAAATGTGAGGTTTTTTTTTTTTTTTTTTTTTTGGAAATACAGTTACTGGTTTGTTACAAGTGCCTCGATGAACCTGGGATTGACAGAAGCTCATTTTCCACAAGCCTGTGGCTATACTCAGTGACTCGGATTCATTCTGTTTGTTTTTAGGGACTTTTATTGAACTAAATTCTGGGGCGGGGGAGGGAAGACCGTAAGAAGAATTTCTTGATAAGATCAGATCCAGGTCCATCTGTCTCAGGAATTCTGTCCAACAATTCACTTTTTTTAATTTCATATGTATGACCACTGGTGTGTGTTTCTGTGTCCAAAATCCCTTCCATTATTTTTAACTCTAGGAATGTAAAAGGCTGTTATTACTTGCATATAACAGTCATCTCCTATAATGAAAGATATTTTGTTATTGGTTATTCAAACTAAGTCCTTACAAACAGCCCCATATATTGTGGGCAAATGTTTCATTCTTTTATTTTTCTGTACTTATTCCCAATGAACTGGTGTGCTTTATTATACACCTTTTAAAGGAGAAATTAATACAACTTCCATTTGACCCAACGTAAATTAGATAAATTAACCTTTTTGCAACATTTTCCCATTTGTTATGAATTAGCCTCTTTCCTTGTCCTTTTATATATTGTTAATAAAATATCTGCTTACCATTTTCACCTTATTGACTTAAATTAGAGGAGGTTTTTTAATAGCCCTGACATCAACCCCAGTTCACAGCCTATCTTTCTCATTTGAGAGAATTTCTATCTTTGGCTGAATTATGAAGAAGATACTGCTTTTTACGGTGACTTGATGGGTATTCTTCAGAAGTTTCTTGAAACTGCAAAAATGAAATTTTCTTATTTTTGATCCATTAGCAGCCTTGTACTTACAGAGTTCTAAAACTTCACTGGCCATTTATGCTTCTTTTGGCAATCTGACCAGAAAAAAGTGATATTTAATAGGCTATTACACATTTTATTTTGCTGTGTTCAACCGCTAAACTTCTGATTCTGTTACAAAAGATATCCTGAATTTTTAATGTTTATGTAAATAGGATAAACTTGTACTGGACATGTCTATATTATTAACCTTAAGATCCCTTAATAAATTGGTTTGATAAAGGGTTGAATTTGGGGGAATCATTAAAATTCTCAAAACTTTTGTATAACCAGATGCTCAGTTTTTTCAGAAGTAAATATTAGATGGCTTTTTTCATGCTGTGAGATGAGGCATTTCTTTTTCTCCTCTGGCTGATCTCAGAAACAACCCAGTCTCTCATCAGTAACCACGCTGTACTGTGGTAAACGATGAAGAAGGTGGAGGTGACTGGTCCAGCAGGCCCACTGTTTTGTATTCACACAAGGGGGCATCTTTGAAACACTCTTCCTATCTCTTTCTCTTAAGAAAAAGAAAAGTTCATGTCCAATAAATGTTGATTCTGAGCAAATAAATTATCTTTTAGTGAAAAAAAAAACAATCATAGAGACCCCACTAGAGAGCCCAGTGTCTGCTCAACAAACCCATGTTGAATCTCAGGTTTAGAGCATACCTCCACAACCACCCCAGCCAGCTTCCCCAACGTGTACATTCCCTTCCCATTTGGGCACTTGTAAGTTGACAGAGTGTCAGGATGGCTGATTTGAACAGGTTGTCAGCTTCTCACCTTGAGTCTAAGGCGCCAGACTCAAGGTGAGAAATTGACAACCTACTCAAGCCAAACAATTTGGAGTGCTTCATGTAGTGCCTTTCTCACTAGTCTTATTTATTTATGTTATTTTATTTATTATTTATTTGTTATCTTGTGTGCCCCACACAGGATAAAATTTTGTTGATTTACTAAAGTAATTTGGATTTGAGGCAGTCTTCTCTCTGACAGGATATGCACACCATGTAACAAGGTGGGTACTCTTTTTATAAAGAGAATAAATCTGAGAGCATCACTTTAAAAAAAAAACTATCATTTGAGAGGTTAGCGAAGGCTTACGGAGTGAACTTTCAGTCTGCAGTACTAAATAGTAATCTGATTTTGTCGGCAGTTTCTGAATCCTGCAGTTTTGTGGTTTTCTTAAAAATTGGGCAGTTTGATGAGAGATAGTCATGTACAAGGAGTCCAGTTAAATCATATTAAAGGTGAAGATTATTTGTGATTATTTTTATTAGAGATGACTTTGTAAGCAGAAAAGATCTTTTGTGAAGTGGATGTCTGTCTCCCAAACCCATTCCTTTTGGCTCCAATGTTAAAAAAGTATTCCTTTATGGACTCTCCTATTTCCCATAGGTGGAAAATTCTGAAGAACAGTTGAGACATTCTGAGCCCCTTGCAAGACATAAACACAGATGGTTTCTAATTTAGAGTATTCCCACACAAATGCACAACCAATCTTGGAAATATGACCTCAATTCCCAGGATTAAGAACGTTGAAATTCTGTTACTTTCCAATATAAATGGAGGATGAAGATCTTTAAAGACAACTCAAAGTATGGTCCATTAACATTCAAATCAGAATGTAATCTACAATTTCACTTGTTATTACTTAAAAGTGAAGATTAGCTGCTTTTTTTAAAGGTGTGAGTTATTAAAGGCAACATCATGGAAAATGTAATAAAAAGAAGGCAACACCATATTTTCAGCAAAGTTATGGTACTGATAGAGCACTTTGAAAATCTTCTGTAGGAAAGTGTCACTGAGAAGCAAAGGCTGTTTTGTCCCCAGCCATGAAGCTATGTCTTATTATTCATAATTCATAGGTGGATGTATAGTTTTCCTGGTATCCTGGAGAGACCCTACATCCATAGCTCCTGCAAGAGCAAAACCATGTGGTCTGCCATGTGAGCTCTCTACACCGGCCACAGCTGCTTGTACCAAGGTTCAGTACCTGACCCAAAAGAGGAGTCCAATTAAATCATATTAAACTCCCAACCTCAGGTGATCCGCTTGCCTCAACCTCCCAAAGTGCTGGGAATACAGGTGGAGCCACCGCACCAAGCCCAAGGAATGAAAGTGTACCCAGCAGTAGTATTCTCGTTTGATGGTACCTGGCGCAACCAATCACAGCCCTCTTTTAGGGAGTTTGAATACCAGAGGCAGAAAGTAAATGAGGAACAGGAAGAGCAGCTAAAGTAGACACAGTCATCATAGTGGTATCCCTGACAGCAGTGACGGCAGTTACCTCTGCAGTCAAGACAACTTGAGTTCTTGTTGATTCACCATTTCTGCTTTTAGGTTACTGGAGAAATACTTGATTCCTGAACAGTGAGTCTGGACTTTGTAGTTACTGGGTTGCCTTTTTTCTTCCTTTCTTTCTTGTGTATTGACATAAATAAATTCACGTGAACTGAAGTAACCTGACTGTGTGTCTGTTCTTTGAAACCTGGAAGGGCCTAACTAACACAGTGAAGTGAAAGCTATCCTCATTTTTAAGTAGCTTGGAAGGAAAAGAGGAAGGAAAAAAAACACCGAGCAAGGTAAGCTGGCTCACTCCTGTAATCCCAGCACTTTGGGAGGTCAAGGCAGGTGGACTACCTGACGTCGGGAGCTTGAGACCAGCCTGACCAACATGGAGAAACCCCGTCTCTACAGTACTGAAATCCCAGTACTGTCCTCCTCCCCCCAGGATGGTGATGGTCACTGCAGAGCAGCTTCCGTAAGCACTGCCTTATTTCCCTTCCTGGATGTTCTTTCCTCTTTTCATGCCCCCCTCCTCTTTCTTTCCTATGAAAGTGGGGTGTATGTGGACCAGGGATGTGTGCAGAGAGAAAGGAACTCTCTGGCCTCTTTGTTGTCTTTTGTCCCCTTCCCTCTCGCTTCTGTCCAAACTCAAAGCTCAGGAAAACCAAGAATGCTAATCCTCATAGGCCACTGAAGTGTGGTCCAGCAAATGTTAGCCCCATTCTACCCGTGCTTATAGTAGCCTAAGTTAAGAAGGATATAGCCAAATGTGGTGCTGTGCACCTGTAGTCCCAGCTACTCAGGAGGCTGAGGCTGGAGGATCACTTGAGCCCAGGGGTTGAAGGCTGTGGTGCCACAGCCCTCCAGCCCAGCTAACAACAGTGAGACTCCATTTCTAAAATGAAGAAGGATGTTGTGTCAGAGTGTTGACCTAAAGCAACATCTCCTCTGAAAAGAAATGAGTACAGTACGTGTTTTCTTCTTTCCCAGCATGTCCTCTCTAAATCCTGGGGTGTCAACCCCAAGTCCTGGGTTGAGTACAAAGATTGAAAAAGTGTGTGACACTCCCATCCCTGTGTCCATGTGTTCTCATTGCTCAGCACCAGCCTATGAGTGAGAACATGTGGTGTTTGATTTTCTGTTCTTGTGTCAGTTTGCTGAGAATGATGCTTTCCAGGTTCATCCATGTCCCTACAAAGGACACAAACTCATGGTTTTTTATGGCTGCTTAGTATTCCATGGTGTATATGTACCACATTTTCCCTGTCCAGTCTATCATCGATGGGCATTTGGGTTGGTTCCAAGTCTTTTCTATTGTAAACAGTGCTGAAATGAACACACATGTGCATGTGTCCTTATAATAGAATGACTTATAATCCTTTGGGTATATACCCAGTAATGGGATTGCTGGGTCAAATGGAATTTCT